>NW_022991189.1:0-97500 GCF_902827175.1 Gymnodraco acuticeps
TCGTATGTCTCGGCGAGTAAAGTAACGAGTAAAGTAACGAGTTACTTTATGTAGAGAGTAACGAAGTAGTGTAATATATTGCTTTTTTTAAAGTAATATGTAATATATTACATTTTTTTAGTAACGACCCCATCTCTGGAGTTGGCGTTCTCTACACTGATTTACATGAAGAACAACAGGAGGTCACGGCTCTCTGTTGAACAGGACTTGCGAGTGGCCCTCTCCTCAGTGCCACCAAGGATAAAAAAATTCTGCGCGCCCGACAGGCACATGTATCTCACTCATTTGTAAGTCGGCAAAAATATTTACAATAGCACAATGCTGATTGCTGAAATGTTACATTTATAATTTGTAGTTCAGGACCATGCAATGCAGCTTCCTTGCATTGACAGTTCTCTGTGCTGAATTTCTGCTGAGTTTCATTTGCCTCATTTTTAATTGTGTGACCTGTCTGGTTTAAATGAGTGTGTTGCTGCTTTGATGAAGCCTAATTTGATAAAGTTTCAAATTAATTTCTGAAATACTTCGTTAATAAATATTTCACGAGTAATATAGTTGTCTTTGTCACATTTTATTTGGCATTAGTAAATATTTATGCACATTTACAGATATTTTACATGATATGAGTGATAACACGTGTTATAGGCTATTTTGCACAATAGGTGTGCCTTGAGATTTTTACTTGTCCTTTGGTGTGCCTTGGGCACAAAAAGTTTGGGAACCACTGGAGTAGGGGATGTAATAATAGCGAAAGGTACAGAACTCTGAAATGGACGTTTGAAATCTCTTCCGTCGGCGGAGTTTTGAGGGATTCCCATTCTTGTGACCTGGGTTCAATTCCCGTGCAGTGTTTGTGTTAATCCAACTTCAAACAAATAAGTGTTTATTTGGTGTAGGTTTATGATTCTCACTTAGGTTGCGAGAGGTACAGGGTCCAAATCAATACAAAACAAGATCAATACAAAACAAGATCAATACAAGCGCCGCTAGTGTAGTGGTATCATACAAGATTCCCATTCTTGTGACCCGGGTTCGATTCCCGGGCGGTGCATGCAAGACGGTCTGAATATGGGTTGTGTAGAGGATGGAAGAATAGAGAAAGGTACAGAACTCTGAAATGGACATTTTAAATCTCTTCCAGGCAGCGGAGTTGAGAGAGCCAGAGTTATTTGTAACCACTGCAACATTGCATTTTCTTATCACTGGACTCTAAGGGTAACTTGTTCTTCTATAGCTAACTATATGACAAAAAGCTAATGCACTAGCAATTTTGAAGACGATGACTACAGACTTGTGATGCCACAATATTAAGGATACACAGGGCACTCCAACATCTAGGAAAACCAAAAAACACTGTAATAGTAAATATATTGATAGTTATATTATTTATAAACAAGCATTATACAAGCGCCGCTAGTGTAGTGGTATCATACAAGATTCCCATTCTTGTGACCCGTGTTCGATTCCCGGTTGGTGCATGCAATGCCTCTAAGTTTTGATATCTGAGTAGCAGCAAAACTGAGGGCTGATTCTAGGCAGCCCTAACTATGAGCTTAATCAAAAAGCTGAGTCTCAATCCTAGTCTTAAAAATTGATAAGGTGTATTTAGCCCGAGCACACAGATGAGAATAAACCCAAGTCCAACATGACTTCTCTGTATCTAAAAAACAATTGTTTTTTATGTAAACATAATTTACGAGAAAGAAAAGGATATCTTCCCTTTATAAAGTATTAGTCAACTGTTAAGTGCATCTGTAAATAATACTCATGTAGAAACATCGAACCTGGTGATCTGGTGATATCCTTTATGTAATATATTAATGTCGATATATAAAAACCTTGATATGTGGAAGGACGAGTAGGACGGATTCTTTGCCAAATTAGTGCAAAATTATAAAATGTTATGATTAAATGTCTGTGAACACATGAACATATGATGTAAAACAAACCCTGTAATCATTTTGAAACTGCAAGACGGTGTTGGGTGGGGGGCTTGTGGATTGGGCAAAGGCTCTCTTGTCCTTATAGATTTTTCTGTAGTTACATTTTTATTATTTGCCTTTGAAGATGAAAAAAAAAAGAAAAAAAGTATTATTATTGTTAGATTTGTTTCTGTTTTCTGGGGTGAAAAAGCATGTTGTTGTTTTTATGCATGTCACTAATGTATGACCGAAACTGTATTGTTTAATTACGATTTGAGGGAAACATATGTTTTTGTTTTTGACATCATACATGTTTATAATCAGTCCGTGGCAACCAAAAGCTGTGTTGTCTTTTCCATAGAGCCATAACTTATTATATAATGTGATTATTAAAAGCCAAACCAGATTTTTCTAAACAATTAGATAAGATAAGATACTAGAGGTACTTTATTGATTCCAATTTGGGAAATGTTTGCATTGCAGAAGCATAAAACAAAACAAGGCATTGCACGTAAGTAGAAATTAAAGAGCAGAAATAAACAATTCTAGAATTTAAACATCTCAAAATTAAATTAAAACAGCAGTTAGAAGTAGAAAACATACAGTAGACTGTGAACATAAAAACATCTATAAACTCTGACAATAAAACACTATTGAAGAGCTTTATACTTAATAACACCCTATCTCTGTTTCTTATCTATATCTAATAGAACTGCTCGGGTCTTAATAGATTGAGTGGGGAAGTTCATGAGATCTTTCTAGAGGGTTATCAAGAATAACTTTTATCCAATGACCTTTTCCCTCTCTGTCTGTGTCTGTGTATTCTCTTGTTCCGATTAACCCAGCCACATCTTTGTTCTTGTTTTGTATCTATATCTACGCCGGGATCCGGAGTCGAGGCCGATCCTCTTGCGGTAGTCCTGTGTCTTGGATCCTCTATCCTGGGTTCTGGATTAAGTCGTGGACTTCGGGACGTGGCTGAACCTGTCTCTGCGGTCCTGCCTTGGGTCTCGTCATGCTGCTTCCCTGATGGCTTCCACAGGATTGTAGCTGACATCCTCGTGGATTCATCTTCTTATTACAGACACATGCATTTCCTAACATTCGGTCTATATGCTGTAAAATGTCTCTTCGATTTACATACGGCATCTATTGCACGTCTGTCCGTCCTGGGAGAGGGATCCCTCCTCTGTTGCTCTCCCTGAGGTTTCTCCCATGTTCCCTTTAAACTGTGGGTTTTCTCTGGAAGTTTTTCCTTGTACGATGTGAGGGTCTAAGAACAGAGGGTCTAAGGACAGAGGGTCTGAGGACAGAGGGTCTAAGGACAGAGGGTCTAAGGACAGAGGGTGTCGTTTTTCTCATACTGATATTCTGAACAATCTGTGCTGTTGTATTTGCTGTAAAGTGTCTCTACTGTAGGCTATTTTTATTAGCTGTACAGCACTTTGGCTCGACCAAAAATCGTTTATAAATGTGCTATATAAATACAACTTAATTTGATTTGATTTGATAATATAAAGCAGGATATTATTTACATTATGTGTGTAGGGAATGGAATATTAAATTAAATATAAAATCAGAAAATAGTTTACCTTGAAAAGGAATTGCTGTTTGGTTTAATAGGAAACATAATTGATGTTGAAGTGAAGGAAGTAGAATAGGAAATTGTTGCCCCTAAAATATCTGAAATAAAAATAAAAATCAAGTTAATAATGTTTGCTTTTCTCTTTTTCTGTCACCTGTAGTATTTCAGCTCCAAAACACAACCACTAAGTCATTTAAACCCTCTGACATTTCTTGGTATTTGTAGTGTTTGCAGCAGAAAGGATTATGGGAGTTGAAGAGTTGGTGGTGTCTCAACCATTTGAGAAAGAAAGGCCTTGTTGCTCTTGTAGTTCCTCCTCCACTCCCTCTTGGTGACGGGCCACTGAGAGGTGGAGCTACACTGAAATAGGAGAGCTTCAACTTCCCAGAAATGAAAGTGAAAGTTTGTCTGAGCGACACAACAGCTGCACGTCTCTCTATTTCTCTCTAAAGAAACACTCGACTGAATCCAGCAGCTTTTCTCGACAACACAGCAGAATCTCTGCCAAAAACTGGTGAGTAAACTCCAGAGACAATCACTAACTAAATATTTGAACAAGTATATTTGATTTTAGTTTGATCAGAATCTGAGTTTGGTACGTCTGTTCAGACATATACCGAATATATGCCTCCCTCAGACAATTTAAAGGTCCCATGTCATGCTTTTCTGGTTATTACCCGTCCCCTTGTGTGTTATGAAGGTTTTTATGCATGTAAACGGTCTGCAGAGTCAAAACCCTCAAAGTACACCCTGTACACAGAAAATACCTCCTCAAAACGCCTCTTTGCAGATACGTCATTGTCAATTTGATTCTTCCGGGTACGCATGATGTCAACCGTACCCGGAAATGGACCAATCCGTGGAGCCGTTACGTTACCTCCGCGGAGCCGTTACGTTAAGCCTCCGCTGATTGGTCCAAATTGACCAATCCACGGACTTCCTCACACACACACTCAGTGCAAGCAGCTCTGCTGATTTCGCCTCCCTGGCTGCAGGCTGATAACAGACAGTTGGGATCGCGGAGTTGAGTAAAGTTAGAACGATATTGGCAGATTCGGATTTCACGGATCAATAACTCATGAACAAAACGTTATTCAGACACAAATGACGTCTCCTATCTACCGTGGTAAGGTTGACAACAAACTACAATCACATGAAGCCAATAAAAAAAAGCCAATATGCGCCGTCCTCCGAGCTGGACACATTACATTGGTCTCTTTCAGCAGCCGGAGAAGAAACAAGTGCTCAGGGACCGTCTGCAAAGTGCAACTCCGAAAAAAGAAAATACAATAATCTTCAATAACGTCACTATTATACAGTATATTTCTACCAAACTCACTACACACATCAATAGTCTCCTGGTGGTCAGACTACAGCAGAGAGTTTGGAAGAATGTGCTGTTGAATAATTTTGGTGAATATTTATAGTGTAAAATCTTCAATAAATATGGTATAATCTTCAATAGCGTCACTATTATACAGTATATTTCTACCAAACTCACTACACTCATCAATAGTCTCCTGGTGGTTCGACTACAGCAGAGAGTTTGGAAGAATATGGTTTGGAATAATTTTGGGGAAGATTTATAATGTATTATAACATACTGTATATACAATGTTACACATTGTATATAGGCTACAGTATGTTATATATAAATTAAGACATGAAACAACTTTTTCATTAGCTATGAAACTGTAAAATGGTCACAATCTTATGAAGGACCCAAATGCAGCACTCGAGAAACCAAACCAAGGAGTATTGGTAATTAACTTTATTTGTAATAATACCAGAGCAGAGGGATAACAGAACAGTATCAGCCGGATGATGTGCAGGCAAACGAACCAGAGGACAGCGGGCAGAAGGTGAGTCAGGGCCGGGCAGAGGGTCAGGGAACAGGCGAGGCAGGATAGTCCAAGGACAGGCAGGATCAGGGATCAGGCAGAGCAGGCAGGTCGGGGACAGGCAGGGTCCGAACCGGGTAGGCAATCTAGTAACAAACGTGTGAAAGACTAGCATGAAGGCAAAGTACTATCAGGCAACGGGTGTGTGTCTGGTGAGGGTTTAAATACTGGCAGTGAAGCTAATGGGTGCAGAAGAGAAAGACAGTGAGCAAAAACGTGGGTGTGGTTAACAGGTGAGACAGGTGAATGGAAAACTACTGGTGAATGATGGAACAGACAAAATAAAGTTAACATTGAAAAATAAAACATTTCAGGCTTTTCACCTACTGTACAATATTAATGAACAAATCCACAATCTAATGTCAGACATGGAAAACATCATGAACATCTGTGACTACTTTAATCTGTAATTGAAAATATATTTAACATCTTAATTAAGAATATAACAATTTAAAACTATGGACAGGTGATTATTAATTATTACTTCAGTTGCCCAAAATCTTTAGCAAAACTTTTTTCTGGATTTTTGTTTCTTTTGTACAAAATTCAGCTTTCATTTAGCCGATTCCAAATCACTGGCTGGGCTGGATTTTCCCCCCACATGCCGTTTGTAAGCGGACTACTTCTACTGTGGTAGTAGTTCAAACTACAAGCCTTACCTCCCCAAATCCTGGTACCTCTGGTAAAAGTTACACAAATTCACCTCTAGCCTCTTTAGTTTGTGAGGATACACAAAACACAATACCACGGGGTATTTTCTTTGGGTATTCGTGCAGCAGTCATTCCGAGGCACTGCGTGTGAAACCATCTCCCACAAGTTTCACACTGAATCTACATGGGGACAAATACAACAAAGATATTAAGAAAATGTAAGGAATATTCATTTTATAGAGATTATACTTTTTTTTGTATATACATATATATAAATACTTCTTGTTATTCAGGTTTATCTGTACTGTGCTAAAACTTTAACAAATTATAAGAAAAACAAAAAGGAAACCTGTAATGCATACAAATATACAAAATGTCATTACTTTTATGTTATTCCTGAAATCTAACTCCAGATGATCTATATATTATCTATTATTCAGATTATCTTCTGGAGTTTCAAAACAATTCATCATTTAGTCTCACCCAAACAGCATGAACAGCAGTTGTGGGCAGGTCCTCAATTCCACAGAAGGAACAGAAGTCATCCTTTGAAACTGAAAAAATAACCGGTGTATTACTGTTCAATTTACAGGAAGCCATCCATATATTCATTTCATATTTTTGGCTAATACCTGATCCTCTGAGAATTTCTTCTGCCATGTCTCTTCGTAGATGAAGACATTGTTGTGATGACTTGATGTGAAACGTCTTTGGAATTTTGGGAAATTCCTTCACTGTCATCTTGGCCATCTGGACAGATGGTAAAATAACAAGACGTTATGACGTGTGTTTGAATTTCCCTTTAAAATAAAATGCTTTATTATCAATGAACACAACATGTTGCATTAAATCACCTGCATGACAAAGGCTCCACAACTGGTGGCATCTTTCTGAAAGGTGTGGGTTATCTTTCCAGGCTGCCATTTGATGCTAACCCAGTCCTCTTTTCCCAGTCTATTCCGGCGCATCTTGAAATACTCTCTCGAACAATAGGGAAAAAAAATGTAATTGGCGTTTACCAAATGTGCGTTTAACCAATGTATTTCCTGTAATATATTTTATATTACCCAAATTTGTAACCAGCCTTTCTGGAGTCCTCAACTTCATTTGACCCTTGCAGAGGATCAACCACATAAATGTGGTTTGAAAGGGCATGGAGGTACTGTTTTAAAAAGTAGCATACGGTATAATTAAACCAAACCTTTTTCAATATGTCAGCAGCAACAATAATGTATCAGCTTTTCTTCAAAAATGAAAACCACAGTTAACTAATAAATTCACATTATATAATCACTTCAATTGTTAAACAAAAGCTATTAAAAGTAATTCTAAAATAATAACTTCTCATTTTAAATGGGTATAATTAAGACTTAAAAGTATTGAAATAATTAAAGATGTCAGATCAGATGAAAGAAAGTTGCACAATTTGGGGTCAGAAGACACAAATGTGTAGTGGAGCAGTAGCGACCACCAATGAGAAATGTTTGAATGAGTACTTATTTTGGACTACATTTGATATTGTTTCCCTATGATATAGATGAAGAACATGAAGACATTAAAAGTAAAAGAAGAATTTTTAAATCAATCCTGAGGCAAAGATGCATTTACAAAATGGGGCTGCATGAGATACATTACATTACATTGAGTTTCAACAGTCACATTAAAACTGTTACTAAATCAGCCTACTATCACCTAACGAACATATCTAGGATTAAAAGACTAATGTCACAGCAGGATTTGGAAAAACTTGTCCATGCTTTTATCTTCAGTAGACTGGACTACTGCAATGGTGTCTTTGCAGGTCTCACTAAAAAATCTATTAGGAAGCTGCAGCTGATTCAGAACGCTGCTGCTCGAGTCCTCACTAACACTAAGAAAGTGGATCACATCACTCCTGTTCTGAAGTCTTTACACTGGCTTCCTGTGTGTCAAAGAATAGATTTCTAAATACTGCTGCTGGTTTATAAAGCACTGAATGGTTTAGGCCAAAAATACATTACTGACCTACTGCTAAATGATGAACCATCCAGATCTCTCAGGTCTTCAGGGACTGGTCAGCTTTCTGTCCCCAGAGTCAGAACTAAACATGGAGAAGCAGCGTTCAGTTATTATGCTCCAAATATCTGGAACTCCCAGAAACCTGCAGGTCCGCTGCAACTCTGACTACTTTCAAAGAAGACTGTCAGAAGACTTTCTGAAGACTTTTCTTTTTGTCGCTGCTTTTAATTGAACTATTCATATCTTAGACTGCACTGTAACTTTTATCCATGTATTTTTTCTTTTAATGTTTATTTTATTAGCTTTTCTTTTTAATGACTGATTTTAAATGCCATTTTCTTAATGTTTTTCATTTTTTGTAAAGCACTTTGAATTGCCTTGTGTTGAAAAGTGCTATATAAATAAACTTGCCTTGCATTGCATTTAGCTGACGCTTTTATCCAAAGCGACTTACAATAAGTGCGTTCGACCAACAAAATACAAACTTGAAGAAAACAGAATCATAAAGTACATCAGGTTTCATAGAGCAAAAACATTTCAAGTGCTACTCAACTGGCTTTAGATAAGTGCGGACTGGTGCGGATCCAGAAGGTTGTTCTGATGGAGATAACAGGAGAGTTGTTTAAAGACAGCGCGTTCAAGTGATTTAGACAGGAACGGGAGGAGAGAGACAGGCCTGTAGTTTATAACATCAGACGGGTTGAGAGTGGGTTTCTTTAGGAGAGGGTTTACTCTTGCCTCCTTGAGACTGTTTGGAAAGTGACCAGAAGTTAGAGAAGTGTTGATGAAATGGGTGAGAAACGGTAGAATATCAGGAGCGATAGTCTGAAGGAGGTTTGAAGGGATAGGGTCCAGAGGACAGGTGGTAGGGCGGGCAGAGGTAATGAGGGTGAGAACCTCACTTGGAGAGAGAGGGGAAAAGGAGGTTAGTGTGTGGGTGAAAGGAGGGTCTGGTGACCCAGCGGTGAGTAAAGGTGAGTCAGAAAAAGAAGAGCGAATATCATCAACCTTTTTTTCAAAGTAGTTAACAAAGTCGCTTGACAGAAGGGAGGAGGAGGGAGGGGCTTTGGGAGGGTCCAAGAGGGTGGAGAAGATGGAAAATAGTTGTTTGGGATTGGAATATGAAGATATTATATATATATATATATGGATCTTATCTTGAAAGAAAGTGCTTTTTGCCTGAGAGATCGAAGCAGAGAAAGAGGAGAGGAGAGCCTGATAGGTTAGGAGGTCGTCAGAGTGTTTGGATTTCCACCGTTTCCGCTCAGCTGCCCGAAGGACGGTTCTATTAGCACGCAGTGCGTCATTTAGCCAGGGAGCAGGAGGGGACTGACGAGCCTGCCGAGATGTGAGAGGACAGAGAGAGTCCAGAGAGGATGAGAGAGTAGAGAGGAGAGTTTCTGCAGCAGAGTTTGGAGGTAGGAGTTGGAACGAGGAAGGGAGGAAGGGAGGGCTGAGAGCACCGACGAGGCAAAGCTAGAGGGGGAGAGGGAGCGAAGGTTACGGCGGAGAGGTGCAGGATGAGAAGAGATTAGTTTGTTATGTTTGGAAAAGGATAGAGAGAATGAAATGAAGAAGTGATCGGATGTGTGGAGCGGGTTTACAGAGAGGTTAGAAGTAGTGCAGTTCCTTGAGAATATGAGATCAAGGACATTGCCAGCTTTATGAGTTGGTGGGGATGGAGACAGTGAGAAAGCAAAGGCGGTTAACAGAGATGTTAGTTCGTCTATCTTCCCTGTCTGGAGGTTGAAGTCTCCGAGAAGTACAGCGGGAGGGCCAGTTTCAGGGATGAGTGAGAGGAGATTATCTAATTCCTCCAAGAAGTCCCCCAAGGCGCCTGGTGGACGGTAGAGAACAACAATGGTTAACTGTATAGGATGGGTTACTGTGACGGCATGGAACTCAAAGGTGGAAGGAGTGAAGTTAGGTAGCTTGAAGAGGGAAAAGCTCCATTTGGGAGAGAGCAGGGGACCAGTGCCACCTCCTCTGCCAGTGGGTCTGGGTGTATGGGAGAAGGAATATCCAGTGGAGAGAGCTGCTGGGGTGGATGTGTTGGATGGAGTAATCCAGGTCTCAGTGAGAGCAAGGAAATCCAGAGACTGCAGGGAGGCGTAGCCAGAGATGAAGTCAGCCTTAGGAACAGCTGACTGGCAGTTCCACAGGCCACCTGAAACTAGATGTTGGATCTCAGTGGAGCATGTAGGATAGATGAGAGCAGGCCGGTTATAGCGATTACGAGATACACAGGGCCAGTGATAATTGCGAGAAGACACATGAACAGGAATGGAGAAAATACACATGATTATAGCATGAGGGGCTAAACAACCAAATAAAATAAAACACCAGCGATACTTAGCTCAATCAAAGTCCAGCAGGACTCTATTTTCTTCGTCTGTCTGACGTTCCAGGAAAGTGCTACCTAAAATGGACACCTGATTGCTGAGTTCTCACAGCTGTGGGGCCACGTCCCTTTAATTAGTTAACTCTCTGCAGCTGGTGGCCCTCAAAAGGAAATCTAGACTGGCTTCCTCCTGAGTTGTTATTGTGTCTTTTCAGTGGCCCAATGGTTTTACATGTACATTAAACCCTAAGTTATAAAGTTATGAGTTTAACCCTTAATACAGTTACACCTACTCAATGAAGCTCTTAGTATTCTACAAATGTTTAAATCAAAGTTAACCCTAGCAGTCAGTTAGTTCAGTTTTAAGGTTTCAGTCAAATTACTTGTCCCAAGTTTCTGCCTGACAGATACTGTAGCGGTTTTGAGATTTAAAATCACAATTTCAGTCAGATCAACTACAGAACATTTATACAGAGTACACACACTGAAACAGAGAAGTCTAAAAACAGAATGTTATTCACACAATTCTAGAAGTCACCAGTTGTTATCCTGTCAAAATCGAGTTGCACATTTTAGTCTTAAATCTGTCACAGTATATGAGTAATGTATTGCAATATGTTTTAATAGCAATGTATATTTAGTTGTATGCATTTGAATAAATGTAATCATACATCTTCAAAGTAATAGTTGATGAACTTGAAATGTGCAAACCCTAAAAGCAGCTACAGTATGACTACACGAGTAGCTGTATACTCACCACAAACTTACAGTGCACATTTCTTATATTGAAGATTTTACACTATAAATATTCACCAAAATTATTCAAAAGCACATTCTTCCAAACTCTCTGCTGTAGTCCGACCACCAGGAGACTATTGATGTGTGTAGTGAGTTTGGTAGAAATATACTGTATAATAGTGACGCTATTGAATATTTTTGAATATTATTGTATTCTCTTTTTTCGGAGTTGCACTTTGCAGACGGTCCCTGAGCACTCGTTTCTTTTCCGGCTGCAGATAGAGACTAATGTAATGTGTCCAGTTTGGAGGACGGCACGTATTGGCTTTTTTTGATCAAAATGTGATTGTAGTTCGTTGTCAACCTTACCACTGTACTTAGGAGACGTACTTTGTGTCTGCACAACGTTTTGTTCATGAGTTATTGATCCGTGAAATCTGAATCTGCCAATATCGTTCCAACTTTACTGAACTGGATCGCGGCGAAATTCTCTCTGCAGACCCATTCTCACAGCGTTTATCAACCTTTTTCTTACTCAATATCAAGCCACACTTATTGTTTTTACTTCGGCTGTGACTTTGTGTGTGCTCAGGATGAGTTTCGCTGTGTATCGCTAAACAAGGAAACCACACCTCCACGGCGCTCAGCGCGATTCACAACGTCCCGACCAATCAGAGCACACTGTGCTCACAGGGAGGGTGGGGGCTGGAGCTATTGGAGCTACAACGAGCCGTTAAAGGCAGAGAGTGAAATTCAGTGAATACACGTTGTTTACAGAGATGCTCTGAGAAACCAATGTGAGTTTGGAAAATTGCACAATATAAATCTATTCTAGTAGACCTCAACAATGGAATTATAATCAGTGGAAATGGCCATGACATGGGACCTTTAAAACCAAAATACATTACATTATATAGTAATACATGTCTTAAGTTCAATATTAAAAGTACTCAGGCTGCTTTAAATACCGTTTTCCCTCTAATAACAATATAAGCAGCTATGTCATATGAGCAGTGTAGCCGTATTATAATATTGATTAATGTGTAATGTGACGGTCATGGAGGGATCATTGGGTTGTAATGGTTTTCCATTTTACTTTATTATGATTTTACATATTAAAGTGCTGATATAAACAATGAACAGAGGCCTTTAGATTTAATGACTGCAACAATATAAAATATTAGTTTATCGTTGTTTTAGGAAATATTTATATTTTTTTCAAATAACTAACAAGCAGCTAAATGCTACAGCTAGAACAGTGACTGGCAGCAGGCAGTGAGAGGCAGCCTCAATCAATTATGTAAATACAATAAAACCCTTTGCATAAATAATCTAAGTAGTTTGCCAACTCCTTGACTCTCCGTATCCGCCCGTCTCCAGCTGAGCTAAATGAAACGTTTTCAGACCTTAACATGTTACACTGCAGACCAGTCGGACTTGTTCCCCAACATGTTTTTATAGGGCGATGCAGTTAAATGCTGGTTACCATAGTGACAAACGCTCGTTGGCTCCAACAAAAGAGACACACACTGAGCAATGATAAACTGAATTTGATTAAAGTTAGTTACAAATTAAAAGTACAATGATGTATGGAGGATGGCAATAGTGAAAACTATGAGGATACATTTACATCAATACCTCAGACATCAGTATTTACTAGCAGGGTAAGAAGTACTCTGATCATTTATTGAAGTACAATACCACAATGTGGACATTTACAAGGAAAGATAACAAATACAATCTTTTAAAAAAGTTAAATATATTATAAAATTGGATTATAATTAGTGATGGATCAATGTGTAGAACATGTTATTATACTGCTTGGTAAATTACCCTGAGGTTTATTAAATCATAATTTAGTTTATTATTTTATTTTTGTAATATCTGTAAAGTAACAAACTAACTATCAACAATTAATGTATTGGATTGAAAGTGAATTAGGTCCAGCTGTAGTTTTGGTGTAGAGGTATAAATACAAAATATAAAAGAAACTCAAGTACAGTACCTAAATACATGCACCTTTTTCCTCTCCCTCTGTCATGGTCCTGTTTTGTGTTTTCTTTCAATACATATGCTGAATTAATGTGTGTAAGTTAATCATTGTTAATGTATTAATAATCACATTTAGGTTCAACAATATAATATCATATTGTTTTCATTTATTATTGTTGTGAAAAAGATCTCTAAGTTGTCGCCTATTTTCTTGGCTTGGTGATTTCCAATAAATAACACTGAACTGCACATCGGGTTCTTCTTCACTCAGTTTCTATTTGTATGGAATTCAGGACGATTCATAGTTTGATTATTTTTAAACAAACAATTTAAACTTTATTTAATGTTTTTTCCAACATACAAGACCTGATCTGATCTGCTGTCAACACTTTCATCTCTGAGATGGCTGCTCAGTTCAGACAGTCACCAGTAGAAGTACCCTGTGACGTCTGCACTGGAACCAGACTGAAGGCCCTGAAGTCCTGCATGGTGTGTCTGGAGTCCTACTGTGAGACTCACCTGGAGCCTCACCTGACAAGAGCAGGCCTGAAGAAACATGAGCTGATCGACCCTGAGGAGAACCTGGAAAGCAGGATGTGTGTGAAGCACGATAAACTGCTGGAGCTGTTCTGTAAGACCGACCAGGTGTGTGTCTGCATGCTCTGCACTGTTTCAGACCACAAGACACATGATGTTGTTCCTCTAAAAGAAGGATATGAAGGAAAGAAGGCTGAGCTGGGGAAGACAGAGGCTGAAATTCAGCAGATGATCCAGAAGAGACGACTGAAGATTCAGGAGATGAATCGCTCAGTGGAGCTCAGTAAGGAAGGAGCAGACAGAGAGATAGCAGATGGTGTTCAGGTCTTCACCGCTCTGAAGGACTCTGTTGAGAGAAGCCAGGCCGAGCTCATGGACACCATCAAAGAGAAGCAGAGAGAGACAGAGGAACAGGCTGAAGGCTTCATCAAAGAGCTGGAACAGGAAGTCTCTGAGCTGAAGAAGAGAAGCTCTGAGGTGGAGCAGCTCTCACGCTCTGAAGACCAGCTCCACCTCCTCCAAAGCTTCACGTCCCTGAACGCTGCTCCACCCACCAAGAACTGGACAGAAGTCAGGGTCCGTCCACCTTCAGAGGGGACTGTGAGGAGAGCTGTGACTCAGCTGGAGGAGACGCTCAGGAAACAGATGAAGAAGCTGCTTGAGGTGGAGCTGAAGAGGGTCCAGCAGTCTGAGGTGGAGGTGACTCTTGATCCTGATACAGCACATCCTGCCCTCATCCTGTCTGATGATGGAAAACAAGTGAAAGACAGTGATGTGATGAAGAATCTCCCAGACAATCCAGAGAGATTTGATATTTGTGTCAATGTCTTAGCAAAGCAGAGTTTCTCTTCAGGAAGATTTTATTACGAGGTTCAGGTTAAAGGGAAGACTGACTGGACTCTAGGAGTGGCCAGAGAGTCGATCAACAGGAAAGGAAAGATCACACTGTCTCCTCAGAAAGGTTACTGGACGATATGGTTGAGGAATGAAAATGAGTACTCAGCATGTGCTAGTCCTCCAGTCTGTCTCTCTCTGAAGTCTCAGCCTCAGAAGGTGGGGGTGTTTGTGGATTATGAGGAGGGTGTGGTCTCCTTTTATGATGTTGATGCTGCAGCTCTGATCTACTCCTTCACTGGCTGCTGCTTCAAAGAGAAACTCTACCCATACTTTTGTCCCTATCTTAATGATGGTGGTAAAAACTCTGCCTCTCTGATCATCTCTGCTGTCAATCACACTGAGTAGAACAACCATTTGATTTTCAACAGAAATATTTACTATCACCAAATGTAATATAATAATAATAATCCATTTTATTTATATAGCGCTTTTCACAACTCATAGACGCTTTACAGTATGAGGGTAGACAAACAAGGACAGGCAAACAAGTAAGTAAAAAATAAAAAGGCAGTCAAGAGGAAGTTGATTGAGAGGGGGGGGGCTTATGGGTAGACAGAGTTGAAAAGATGTGTTTTGAGGCGGGACTGAAAGACTGTGAGGAACTAAGAGTCACGGAGATCTTGGGGGAGGGAATTCCAGAGCCTAGGAGCTGACACTGAGAAGGCTCTGTCCCCAAAGCTGCAGAGTGTGGATGTGGGAATGGATAGGAGTCCGGCTGCGGTGGATCTGAGGGACCGTGGAGGTTGATAAGGAGTGAGAAGGTTTGTGAGATAAGGGGGGGCCAGATGGTGGAGTGCTTTGTAGGTGAGGACCAGCATTTTGTAGTTGATGCGATGGGAGACAGGAAGCCAGTGGAGGTCTTTGAGGACTGGGGTGATGTGATGCCATGATTTGGTATGCGTGAGGAGACGTGCAGCTGCATTTTGAACCCGTTGGAGTCTGTTGAGGGATGTAGTGCTGATGCCGTAAAGAAGTGAGTTGCAGTAGTCAAGGCAGGAGGAAATGAAGGCATGGATTAGTCGTTCGGCTGCGGGGCGGGTGAGAGAGGGTAGGATTTTTGCAATATTACGGAGGTGGAAAAATGAGGTTTTGACTGTTTGGCGGATGTGAGGTTCGAGGGTGAGGGTGGGGTCAAAGATTACGCCAAGGTTGCGGGCCTGATTGGAGGGGGAAACAATGGTGCCATCGATGGTGAGAGTTATGTTAGTGACCTTGCTGAGGGTGGATTTGGAGCCGATTAGGAGGAGTTCTGTTTTGTTGCTGTTCAGTTTGAGGAGGTTATGTTGCATCCAAGTTTTAATAGCTGTTAGACAGGAATCGATGTGGGTAAGGGGTGGGTCATGGAGGGATTTGGTGCTGAGGTAGATCTGAGTGTCATCAGCATAGCAGTGGAAGTCGAGGTTGAAGTGGCGGAGTATCTGACCGAGGGGGAGGATGTAAATGATGAAAAGGAGGGGGCCAAGTACTGATCCTTGAGGAACGCCTTGGGTGACTGAAGCTGTGGTAGAGGAATGGTTTGGGAGGGAGATGAAGTGGGATCGTTCAGTGAGGTAGGACTGGAGCCATCTGAGTGCAATACCTTCAATACCAATGTCCCTGAGTCGGGTGAGCAGGATGTTGTGGCTCACGGTATCGAAGGCTGCACTCAGGTCGAGGAGGATGAGAATATTGAGGGAACCAGTGTCAGCAGAGGTGAGGAGGTCATTGAGGACTTTGACGAGTGCAGTTTCTGTACTGTGGTGAGGACGAAATCCAGACTGAAGGGGTTCATAAAGCTGGTTGGTTTGGAGATGGCAGTGAATTTGTTTGGCTACAATGCGTTCAAGAGTTTTTGAGAGGAATGGTAGGTTGGAGATAGGGCGGTAATTAGTGAGGGAGGAGGGATCAAGACCAGGTTTTTTGAGGATTGGAGTAACGGCAGCAGTTTTGAAGGCAGAGGGGACGGTTCCATGGGACAGCGAGGAGTTGAAAAGGTTAGCAAGATAGGGGCAGAGGACGGGGAGGCAGGACTTCAGAAGAGGAGTGGGTAGAGGGTCAAGGGAGCAGGTTGTGGGATTTGAGGAACCGATCAGATGGAGTATTTCAAGTGGGGTCACCAGGTTGAACTGGGAGAGGCGGCGCTGGGGAGGAGTCAGGAGGTCGAGGGAGATGGGGGGAGAAATGGTAGTGGTGGAGGTTGCGGGAGATGCTTGTATATCAGATGGAGCTGAGAAGGAGTGGTTAATGGCGTTCATTTTGTCTGCGAAAAACTGGAGGAATGAGCTGCAAGTAGCGGAAGTAGAAGTAGGGAGGTTATCAGCACGGAGTTTGAAAAGCTTGTTAACTGTGGAGAAGAGGGTCCTGGGGTTACGGGAGGGGTCAATGAAGATGTTGGAGAGGTAGGCAGATTTAGCGGCAATAAGAGCATCAATATACTGCATGTATATCATTGGGGAAGTGAATTGTATATATTTTTGATGTTTTAGCTTCTGATTCTGTAATTTTGAACCAGAATAATTAACTTAGTCCTTGAATGTATGGGTGTTAATCTCCAAACTTTGTAATAGCACCTAATCATAAATAGGAAGTGTTTCATAATGGCACAATTTACTGGGAAAACACATGCGCCCTTTACTCATTAAAAACGCCAACAATATGTTTTTTAAACAAAAGGATTATTAGTTTTAAATACTGTAATTTAGGGGAACCTGTAAGAGATTGTTATCTGGTCTATGTCATGGCAAATTTAAGAATTTTTTTTCTTGATTTATATTGGTACCCTTTTTTTGGAACAATCTGATTGTATAATATTCAGCTGCAGTGGTTTTCTGGTCTCAATCTGTTATGTTATTTTCATTTCATGTTGTCCAACTCTCTCCAGACTATTTGTATAGTTTAAACAAATCCTCAATTAAATAAAAAGCTAATTAAATTCTGTCTTCATTGTTTTGTTTAGCTCTCAAGTAATTTAAAAATACCTCAAATCAATAAAGAAAGGTGAAAACGTGAAGGAACTTTAGTCAATTTTAAATATGGGTAAAGCTAATAACATTCAAAGCTGGAAAAACTTGTAAAGAAGTCTTCAGTACAGGCAGTTTAACCCTTTAATTACTTTTTTCTAAAGTTTCTAGGTTGAAATTACCAATATATTGCCCATTTATATATTATCAAACCGATATTTCATCTATACCACCCCCATATAACACTGTTATTACACCATTAGTTCACCCACATTACATACATATAACATCAATATTACACAGCCTGTCGAATGACTGTATCCCACAAGATACAGGAACCAACCAAGAGGCCTTATTATTATATTGCATGTGCCATCCGACCTCTGCAGCTCATCCAGAATGCAGCGGCTCGTCTGGTTTTCAACCTTCCTAAATTCTCCCACACCACTCCGCTCCTCCGCTCCCTTCACTGGCTTCCGGTAACTGCTAGAATCCACTTCAAGACACTGGTACTTGCTTACCATGCTGCGAATGGATCTGGCCCTTCCTACATCCAGGACATGGTTAAACCGTACACCCCAGCGCGTGCACTACGCTCTGCATCAGCCAAACGACTCGGCGAAAACACGTGGGTTTGCTATCCTGGCTCCAAGATGGTGGAATGAGCTCCCCATTGACATCAGGACGGCAGATAGCTTGCACATCTTCCGGCGCAAACTGAAAACTCATCTCTTTCGACTCCACTTCGAGCGTTAGAACGATTAACGAAGCACTTTTATACCAATAAAGGACTGGATTACCTAAAGCCAGTTGAGTAGCACTTGAAATGTTTGGCTCTATGAAACCTGATGTACTTATATGATTCTGTTTTCTTCAAGGTTGTGTCTTCCTGGTTGAATGTACTTATTGTAAGTCGCTTTGGACAAAAGTGTCAGCTAAATGCAATGTAATGTAATGTAATGTATTATGCTTTTTGGACTTTTCCCTTTCCTGTAGTGTGTTATATCATTTGTAGTGCATGTAATAGGTCTGCAAAGTCTAAAATCCCTGTTTTCCCTCCAGAGGGAGTTTCTCTCCCACAAACTCCCCCTCATCTGAAACACCTCAATTGGACTCCTTTGATTACTTTCAGAACATAGTTACATCACTATGACATCAGGAATGACTCAAATAAAGGTCTTGCCATGATTTATCTCTGAACCCCAGATTCAAAACTGTGTTGTGCTCGGTCAAAGACCACAAAAGAGTTGGGGTTTTCTCACCTCAGACACGCTCTGCCTCGTCCTTCTTCTAGATAAATCACTGGTCCAAACTTTTGATGTCGCATCCATCTTCCTCCGGCCAGTGGACTCTGTGGTCGATCTCTGCTGATAACGCAGAATCACAGAAGGTCTTAATAAGCACAGGCGGTGATGGAGACAGCTGCTGAGTCTTCTATAGATGGACAAGACGGCAGAGAATGAGGGCTGGACACAGTTAGTTATCTTTAATACAGCATTAACAGTTTGTCATTATTACAGATAATGAAAGTTGCTGTGACAAATGAAGGACGTCCTGTAACACCTGAACCACCTCCACAACCAATCTGTTGTTTGCAGAGGTGGAAAGTTAGGGTTAGGGTTAGTACAATGTTTGAGGTTCCTGTAGTTTACTTCAGATAATACAACATGTAATCAACAAACAGTTTGTCATGTAATATTTAAGGAATAGCTCACGACAGGCCGTGGTATATGCTCATTATATCACAGCTAAGAGGCGTGGTTCGGCCCGACGCGAAGCGGAGGGTCGACAACCCCCTTAGCTGTTATATAATGAGCATATATCACGGCCTGAAGTGAGCTATTGCTTTTATAAAACGGTTACCAAGTGTGGCAATATGAAAGAAAAGTACACACTCTAATTTAAATAATTTGTATTAGTAAATAATGATGTTCAAAATAAAATAGTCCCTCCGTTGCCTTCTGCACGAAACATAGTGCGAAGTGGTTGCTATGCAACAACAGCTAGCGAACATATTAGACAGAGAGCGTTGATCCATTATTTGGCTATTTATTTACATTCATGTGTTTGTTGCCGTTTATTGTGCAGCCACTGAAAACCTGTCCAGTATCAGTAGCATGCTTACGTGGTTACTTGTAGGTTGAGGTTGTTCTAGGCTGCTGCTTGGCGTGGTCAGAATATTGCTCCACTTTCTCCGGTCCCCGAGATTGGGCTTCCACTAGCTCTGGAGAGAGCTTTCGCACCTGTGGCCACGAACGGTCATCATTTCTCTGCTTTGTTTCAAGACCCGCATCAGAAAGCTTTTGAATGGTGGCACTTCTCCAGTTGGTCTACCTGCTCTTCACGTAGCTCTGCATGTCGTCGTTTAGGTGCTTTTTTTTTTCTGGAGATAAGCACTGCTCAATCCACTCCTCCACAGTAAGACCCCCCCGGAGGTCGAAGTTAATCTTAAATGTTTCCATCTTATGCTTTGTAAGTTTGTTTCGTAACGGAAGAAATGGAAATATATAAAACTGACAAGTCAAATCAAGCAATCTGATTGGTCGATAGTGTTTTTGCGGACCTCTTTGATTACAGATTTGAAAACATCGCTGCTTGCTTTAAAAGTAGCACAATTCATTATGTCAAACCTTGGAAAGTATCTAGATATCCCTGCCCTAATGCCAAAGGAACTGCACACTGAATATGTTTTGCTGTTTGATGTCTATGTCTGGACCACTGCGTAAAAAGGAGGGTTTCTTCCCCGTTACTTCTCCGCTGCTTTCTTGTTCCAGTTTGAAAAGCAAACTGCTTGAAATGATATCCTCCCTTTATAAAGTAGAAGTCAACTGTTAAGTGACCTGGTGATATCCTTAAGGTAAATTATTATTTTCGATATATAACAACCTTGATATGTGGAAGGTTGAGTAGGAGGGATTCATCACAAAATTATAACATTTGTAAAATTATTTAAAAGATGGTCACAAAAAAAAGTATTATTATTGTTACTACTTTTCTGTTTACTGGGATAAAAAAGCATGTTGCTGTTTACTGTACCTCACAGATGTCTTGATCTGGTTCTCCTTAATTGTATGAACTAAACTGCATTGTCAATTACGATATAAGGGACAAATATTTTTTTGATTTTGACATATCACAAATGTTTCTAATCAGTCCGTGGAAACCAAAAGCGTTGTTGTCTTTTCCATACAGCCACAACTTATTATATAATGTGATTATTAAAAGCCATATTGTTTCTAAACATTAAGTAGTGTTTCAGTGTTTTCAACAGTTACCTTGTGTTTAAAACTGGAACTCTAACACGGGAGAACAGTTTACTTTAAAAAGGAATTGCAGTTTAGTTTAATAGGAAACATAATTGTACGGAAGAGAAAGGAAGCTAAAGTGAAGGAAGTAGAATATGAAATTGTTGCCCTAAAATATCTTAAATCAAAATCAAAATCAAGTTAATAATGTTTGCTTTTCTCTTTTTCTGTGAACTGTAGTATTTCAGCACCAAAACACACAACCACTAAGTCATTTAAACTCTCTGAGATTTATGGTATTTGTAGTGTTTGCAGCAGAAAGGATTATGGGAGTTGAAGTGTTGGTGGTGTCTCAACCGTTGGAGAAAGAAAGGCCTTGTTGCTCTTGTAGTTCCTCCTCCACTCCCTCTTGGTGACGGGCCACTGAGAGGTGGAGCTACACTGAAATACGAGAGCTTCAATTTCCCAGAAATGAAAGTGAAAGTTTGTCTGAGCGACACAACAGCTGCACGTGTCTCTGCTTCTCTCTAAAGAAACACTCGACTGAATTCAGCAGATTTTCTCAACAACACAGCAGAATCTCTGCCAAACACTGGTGAGTAAACTACAGAGACAATCACTAACTAAATATTTGAACACGGTTTAGTTTGATCAGAATCTGAGGCTGGTACGTCTGTTCAGACATATGAAGAATATATGCCTCCCTCAGACACTATAGTACCAAAATACATTACATTGTATAGCAAGTATACTTTGGCTGCTTTAAATAGTTTCTCTTTAATAACAATATAAGCAGTCATATGAGCAGGGTAGCCATATTATAATATTGATTAATGTGTAATGCGACAGTCATGAAGGGATCATTTCGTTTTGTAATGGTTTTCCATTGAACTTTAGTATGATTTTAAATTTGCCAATGTTGATATTAACATTCTGGCTTTGGATGAAATCACTGCAATAATACAAAAATATTAGCTTATCGTTGTTTTCGTTTAGTAATATAGGAAATAGTTTGACTTTTATTGAAATAATTGCTACAGCTATAAAAGTGACTGGCAGCAGGCAGGGATCAGGGTGAGGCAGCCTCTAGAAATTATGTAACTATTGTGTTGTCACGAGAGGTTGCATCATAGAGGGCATTCCCTCTCGGTGGATGAAACAGGGACTACAACTCCCAGAATCAGCTGGGCATTAGGGAAGATGGCTGCTGCCCAGCTGATGAGTGTTTACTGATTGCTCCTTTGAGCACAAAGGGGGGAAGGAGCAAGGGGAGAGACAATGGTTGAGGTTTTATTTACTTTCTATAGAAGCCAGAAAAAGTCCTTAGTTAGATGAATCCTTCTGTTTTGTTTATAAGTAATGATGTAAGTGTGTGATGGGTGTAAGAAGACGAAAATACACCTGATTAAGTTGGAAATCACTGCCTGCTGTCTTTTAGTCATTGCACCCACACCTCAAGCTGAAGATCCCTGCCTCTTGAGACATTACAATATAATAAAACTCAGTGTTACATGAATGACTAACGTGCTTCACTCATCATATTGATGTTATTTCTCTCAACCTTCCTGTGTCACTGACAGCAGGTGTGCAGCAGCTGTAAACATAGTGCAGAAGGGATTTACAGGAGCCACATGCAAGGTCGTTTAGGGGCAATACAAATAATAAATAGGCCTTTAACTTTATTAACGAGTTTTGGCTGTAATAATAAACACAATGATGATTGTCCATGATTATACATTTACATCAATATTCTCTTGCGGGGTAGAAATACTCTATCATTTATTGAAGGAAAAGTAGTAATACCTAAATGTGGACATTTACAAGAAAAATGACAAAATAATAAAAAGAATGTCCTTTTTAACTGTAAAATATATTATATAATTGGATTAAATAAAGGCCGGTCTGCTTTATTTACAGTGCTGTTGTCCAGAAACTCTGCCAGAAGCTGTCATAAAGTGGCTTTTTTATCTAGTTTTAAGCCAC
The DNA here is from genome assembly GCF_902827175.1 of Gymnodraco acuticeps. NCBI lineage: Eukaryota > Metazoa > Chordata > Actinopteri > Perciformes > Bathydraconidae > Gymnodraco > Gymnodraco acuticeps. The sequence continues at coordinate 22,730 of NW_022991189.1, forward strand.
ACTTTTACCATACACTTTTTAGATCTTAGTGGTTTTTAACTTTATATTTTAACCGGATGAAAGACTTAAGCCATCAGATGTATGTATTTTATAAGCTGAGCAAACGTAGTCTTTAGCTCGCAGCAGCTCCGCCCTGTGGCAGCCAGTTATTTTTGCTTTGTGTGGTATACCCCAAAAATGGTACAATTATTTGTGTATTTACTTTTATTTATTTTTGCTAAACAGTGAATGTATTGTTTTGAAAAGCTCAATATTATCTGTATTTATTTTGGTGACATTCATATCATTTTATGGTTTATCTGTACTGTTTGAGAAACAGTAATAGTAAGTAGCGCCAAGGTGGAACCTTTGGCAGGTGAGCGGTGACACCTGGGTTATTTTGGGGCGGACACTTCCGCCCCCTCCTCAGAAGCAATCCAGATGATCAATCGGTTCCTGTGTCTAATTCTAAGTGATGGTGAGATGAAGCCTTAGAATAACTCTAAACAACGAACATTAAATCATATTTTCATGTTAACAATATTGTTTTTATTCCAGTTGAATGATTGTGATTGAAAAGCCTAAGGAGGCTGGTAAACATTGCAAAGAGGGATTTGTATTCCTTAACAATATTCATAAACTTAACCATGTTGTAGCCGGAGAAAGGCTAAACCATATCAAAGAATACATTTATTAACTAAATCATCTCATTTAGCTGTAGCTTTTATAAACAACAAAAAATACTTATTCAGTCGTTGAACCAGGGACCCTGCGGTCATGAGTCAACTGCTTTCCAGCTGAGCCACAGCACACACACTAAAGCTCCCTGAAAACACTGCAACATATTTATTCCTGTATTTATTCATTTATTTGTTCATGTTTTTATTCCTACATTTATGTATGCTTGTATCTATTTATACTTATGACATGTTCCGACCTCTATATAAGTGAGGGTCTTAGCTCTCTTGATTCCATCGTGTCACCGGGCCCGGGTACAGGAGGGGTAATATGATTCTTAGTATACATCCGTGGGGATTATGAGCGTTGTGGTTCAACGGTTCAACCGATCTGAATCGCTTCGTGAAGCAGTCACGTGGTATCGACAGGCAGTGAGGCTTCGTTTGTCATCGATGATGTCACTGGCCCAAAACGATACAAGCCTCGATAGATGCTTCCAGTGGCGGCCGGCCCATAGGGGTGCTAGGGGCGCCGCCCCACCTCTTCCCACATAGAAAAAAATATATTAAACATTTTTTTTTTTTTAAATATATATATATTTTTTTTTAACGAACAAGGTAAATATCATACAATTGGTATCAGTAAAATGTATAATCTACAATAAAATCTTGTTTAAAATGGTGTTACGATGTCTAAAGTCACTGATAATTCACATGTTTCCTGCCTGGCCTTGCCCGTGGCATTAGTTTATCATTACCGGGCGGAGCCCCCGAGCCAAACAGCAGCAACCAGCACGTTGCAAAAGTCTCAATAGTAAACTGTGCCGCCGAAACATAATTTCAGCCAATCAGCGCCGTCAAATATTTTGGTCACGCGCTCACGTTGGCGCCCACGTTGCTTACGTGCGTTGACGTGAGTTGTTTTTTAGACTCGTGAGTGACCAAGGTGATGCAGTAGTTGGATGAGAATGGCTTCGTGTGCAGTGTTAGTCGCCGGACCTCGGTCCCCGCCCAATTCCGTTCAAGAGCTAATCTCTAATCCTTTCGAAAGGAGAAGTTTGGGAGATAAACTGTTGCTTAAAGACCTTGGACCGGACCAACCCGATTTGTATATATCACAGCAAGCTCGTGAAAAAGACAAAACGTATCAACGAGGCTTCTCACGTAGCTGGTACAGCAGAAAGGCATGGCTAGCTGGATGCAAACAGGTAAATGCTATCTTTTGTTTCACATGCTTGCTCTTCAAACAGCCGGGGACAGATACGATCTGTTCAGAAACTAGACAAAAGTTAAACAAGTACAAACCACAGACTGTCTGTGTCATGGAGAATACAGTCGCTGGTTTATTTATGTCTGTATAGGCCGTTGTTGTGAGTGTGGACGGTCGGAGCATATATAACGTTAGCTTAGCCAAGCTCCATTTAGATAACACGCATTTTAAAAGGTTTTTCGCCTGCCGTCTGTCTGCAGATTTGTCAAAGCATTAATTCATGGTTTTTACTAACCGGTATCAGTATGTTGTTAATTCGGTATAATTTTGAAACGTGTATTACAATTAAATCACGGTAAAATATGTTCATTTTGTTGTAGTTGTAGCTCCCGAGCGCGTCTTGTTTGAATGATGCGAGTAAACACAGCTGGCCGCCGCGGTGAAACCATATATACAGTCTATGGGTGAAACTCGAGCGACTAGAGCGATGCGATAGGAGTGTTTAGAGCGAAGCGAATATTCGCATCGAGTCCGGTCTGAACGCAGCATTAAAGCGAGCTCCGCGCTGCACTGGAAACGCGCCATTACATCACCAGAAGTCCTAATTTAAAGGGTCATTTCTCCCCAAAACATTTTTTTTACTCACTATATCAACAGCCCCACCAAAAATATTTTCCACCAGCCGCCACTGCATGCTTCACAAAAAGCTTCGGGGATTACTCGACACACGCTCCGAAGCCTCGGCGCAATACGTAACATTCTTGCTGCTGCACTTTTCTGTTTTCTACAGGTCAGTACATGATGAAAATGATCGATGTTAACTTGAGTAAATTAGATATCATGTTAGAGGTGTTTAAGAGAGTGTGTCAGAAAGTTTTGAGCATGTTTGATATAGTAACGGTATTGTAACGTCCGAGGTGTTAAGGCTTCAAAGATACTTCTGTGTAACAAAAACTCAGGAACTTAGTACTTTTTGGAGCGTCCCAGATAGCGCCTCCGTTTATTCTTGTCGAGTCACACCACACTCTCCCTCACCACTCCAGGACAGACTGCGCATGCTCACAACACATGACCTCTCAAACCAATGCTTACAGTATTTTAAAAATACTAAACTGTCGGCAACTATATATGCCGTTTTCGCGGGCTTCAGCCGCGCCGTGTGTAAATGTGACCTGAGTGAAGGCTCGCAGGCAGGTTAGCTGCTCACGGGTAATATGTTTAGTTCACCTGAGTGAAGTCTTGCAGGCACATCATCTTGTGTTTTTTTGTTTATTAACACTGACAGTGTATTTATGTGAGCTCCATAATATGTTATATTTGGTAAAGATAGATACAGTGGGGCAAAAAAGTATTTAGTCAGCCACCAATTGTGCAAGTTCTCCCACTTAAAAAGATGAGAGAGGCCTGTAATTTTCATCCAACCTGATCTCACCAGAATGCGTGACTCCACCACGACTCCTTAACACCGCATTGCGTGGTGGAGTCACGCATTCTGTTACATTTACGTGTCGGCACCACGCAAAAAACCCCAATGTAAAGTGAATGAGGCTCTTTTGTCGTGGTGCACACACGCATTTCTACAACGTCCCGCAGTGAGCTTTTATTCTATAAAACGTTTTTAAAATCTACTATATAGCTTGTAGTAACTCACGGGAGGCTTCTTTTATTTTATTTGTATTCATAATAATTTTTATTTTTCGTCAGAATGTATTATGGTGCATTAGTTACGAATTTTTGTTCTCAAAAAACAGTGCATTGTGTGTAATACAACTGTGATTTTTATTAAATTAGTTAGTTTTTTAAGGAAGGCCAGAGCTTCAGCTGTGTCAATAGATTGTTCCCTTTAGTTAACGTTATTTAAAAGATAATGATCATGTCCCCTTTATTGTATTACGAGCGTCCATTCCCATTGGATAACGGAGAATTTTACACCCGGAAGTGAGTATTCTCCTTACTGTCGATTGATTTTACAGTGATATCTGCACTACTCATCAACTAATAAACACCAGATTATCCTTGTTAATTACACAACATTGATTGGTTTAAATTGTGTACAATGCTTTTGTATTTTTCCCCTTCGATTCGGAGAAACTAATATTTGTTCGGAGTTTTTGGATGGCAGAAGACACTACACTACCCAGAATCCTCAGCTATCGTTTGTGACTACACCATGTGCTTAGCTTGACAAACCCCGTGATCAGTCCCCAAGCTCTGTGATTGGATGTTGGAGTGGCAGTGCGCAAAGTTTACACGGAGCGTCAAAAAGCACCTTGAAATGGAATGAAACCCATCGACGGCACACTATTCAAAACAGGAATCGAACGTGTCCTATCCCCCCCTTAGGTCGCAGGCTCCTCCAACAGTGCAACACAATAAAACAGATACACAGAAAAAATAGTGAAATAGTGCAATAAGAGTCTATATACAAGTGATTGGAATCTTTTTATTTTTTTTATTTAACCTTTATTTAACCAGATAAAAGCATTGAGATACAATCTCATTTTCAATGCTGACCTGGCCAAGAAGGCAGCAACGTTACACATAACACATAACACACACATATAAAAGAGAACATAACTAAGAAAACAAAAGACAAAAAAGCAGTCACTACATTGTGAATATGATATATTAGATAAATAATTTATATGTAGCAGCCAGATGAATGTTATGGATGTTGTTTCAAATATCAGGTGTTTAATAATCTTATGGCCTGTGGGATGAAGCTGTCCTTGAGTCTGGTGGTTTTAGTCCGGATGCTGCGGTACCGCCTGCCAGACGGCAGCAGACAGAACAGTTTGTGGCTGGGGTGATGGGGGTCTTTTATAAACCTGAGGGCTTTCTTTAAGGTTAACCTGGTATTTTTACTCCACTACATGTATTTTAGTTACTTTACAGATTTGGATTAATGATGTGAAATATAAACAACCCTTAAATCAGACTTTAGTTACACCTGAGTAAAATTCAGTGAAGGTGATTGTCAAGTGCCAACAATCAGGAGAGATATTTGATAGTTGGTGCTCGAGAAGACTAAACATTTATCTGCAGATCCGTATAAAGCATATTCATTACTCGTTATTCTCTAATCGTTCATTAAAGACTGTATATAATTGATATTTTCCACATCCCTTTCAAGATTTTCTAAGGTTTATTGACATATCATATACACAACTACGGTGTAGTTATGCAATGAATGCAAAACTTGGGTCACAGGTTCCTCAACAGTGCATTACAAGACATATATATCAATATGTGTATACCTCCACCATTAAACTGTCATATTCTGCACATTTATTATTCTATCTAACATCTTATAAGAATATAATAAATATGTATAATATCGGTTAAAATAAGTGCTTCAACATAGTTAACATTGCAGGAAAGTTGATTGTCAAGTTCCAAAACAAACCATGCAATATATTAGACGTTAAGTACTTTGTCAGGCTTAATAAGTATCTTTAGATAGAGATACCCCCAAAGCTTTTTTCTTATTTAAAAGAAGACCTTAGCCTAAAGTATTCTTTAATGTTTAAATAAAGCCTTATTAGTTTGTTTGTTTTGCACATCCTCCTATCAGGCACTAAACTATTTTATTGTAGATATTATTTACAGTATCTTCTTGATATTTTCTATTCTATATGTATATCATTGACCTTCTACTTTCCCACTATTTTGTATGTACTCTTAATATTTAAATGTTTTCATCAAATATAACACATTCAAAAGTGCTTTACAAAAATGAAAGACATTAAGAAAAAGGCATTTTAAACAGTCATTAAAAAGCAACATAATCTACCTGCATTGCAATTACTCCAAACGTGTAATAACGTGCTTTAACCAGTAGGTGGTTTGGGTTAAAAAGCTGCCAAGTTTACAGTGTTAACAAAATAAAATATACTGCTGTTTCCGGTTTAGTTTACGACGGATATATTTTGTTATTGTTTTGATATTTGTAACACAAAAGCGATGGAAAAACCCCACAGCAACACAGAAAAGATGGTCTTAACAGTCTGACCCAGCGGTCTAGTAGTTAATAAAAAACAATAATATCAAAACAGATGATTACTACTAACTTTATTGTGAAATTAAAACAGAACGGTAAAAGAATAGTTTCCGGTCTATTCTGATGCCCGATCTCTGTAGATAAATAAAGAACTACGATAGATGTGTAATATTTAATGCAGCCAAACCATTTATTACAATGCATTCATGTGATGACTGTCAAAGAGTAAAGCAAGCACTGCTGAATAAAGTATGATTTTATCTTTTACGAAACGTTTTTTTATATGGAGTTGGAGGTCAACCAATCACAGAGCTTGAGGACTGATCACGGGGTTTGTCAATCTAAGCACATGGTGTAGTCCCAAACGATAGCTGAGGATTCTGGGTAGTGTAGTGTCTTCTGCCATCCAAAAACTCCGAAAAAATATTCGTTTCTCCGAATCGAAGGGGGAAAATACAAAAGCATTGTAGACAATTTAAACCAATCAATGTTGTGTAATTAACAAGGATAATCTGGTGTTTATTAGTTGATGAGTAGTGCAGATATCACTGTAAAATCAATCGACAGTAAGGAGAATACTTACTTCCGGGTGTACAATTCTCCGTTATCCAATGGGAATGGACGCTCGTAATACAATAAAGGGGACATGATCATTATCTTTTGAATAACGTTAACTAAAGGGAACAATCTATTGGAGCCAGCTGAAGCTCTGGCCTTCCTTAAAAACTAACTAATTTAATAACAATCACAGTTGTATTACACACAATGCACTGTTTTTTGAGAACAAAAATTCGTAACTAATGCACCATAATACATTCTGACGAAAAATAAAAATTATTATGAATACAAATAAAATAAAAGAAGCCTCCCGTGAGTTACTACAAGCTATAAAGTAGATTTTAAAAACGTTTTATAGAATAAAAGCTCACTGCAGGACGTTGTAGAAATGCGTGTGTGCACCACGACAAAAGAGCCTCATTCACTTTACATTGGGGTTTTTTGCGTGGTGCCGACACGTAAATGTAGCAGAATGCGTGACTCCACCACGCAATGCGGTGTTAAGGAGTCGTGGTGGAGTCACGCATTCTGGTGAGATCAGGTTGTTTTCATCCTAGGTATACCTCAACTATGAGAGACAAAATGAGAAAAAAAACAGAAAATCACATTGTCTGATTTTTAAAGAATTTATTTGCAAATTATGGTGGAAAATAAGTATTTGGTCAATAACAAAAGTTCATCTCAATACTTTGTTATATACCCTTTGTTGGCAATGACAGAGGTCAAACGTTTTCTGTAAGTCTTCACAAGGTTTTCACACACTGTTGCTGGTATTTTGGCCCATTCCTCCATGCAGATCTCCTCTAGAGCAGTGATGTTTTGGTGCTGTCGCTGGGCAACACGGACTTTCAACTCCCTCCAAAGATTTTCTATGGGGTTGAGATCTGGAGACTGGCTAGGCCACTCCAGGACCTCCTTCATTGCCCGGGCGGTGTGTTTGGGATCATTGTCATGCTGAAAGACCCAGCCACGTTTCATCTTCAATGCCCTTGCTGACGGAAGGAGGTTGTCACTCAAAATCTCACGATACATGGCCCCATTCATTCTTTCCTTTACACGGATCAGTCATCCTGTTCCCTTTGCAGAAAAACAGCCCCAAAGCATGATGTTTCCACCCCCATGTTTCACAGTAGGTGTTCTTTGGATGCAACTCAGCATTCTTTCTCCTCCAAACACGTCTAGTTGAGTTTTTACCAAAAAGTTCTATTTTGGTTTCATCTGACCATATGACATTCTCCCAATCCTCTTCTGGATCATCTAAATGCTCTCTAGCAAACTTCAGACGGGCCTGGACATGTACTGGCTTAAGCAGGGGGACACGTCTGGCACTGCAGGGTTTGAGTCCCTGGCGGCGTAGTGTGTTACTGATGGTAGCCTTTGTTACTTTGGTCCCAGCTCTCTGCAGGTCCTTGACTAGGTCCCCCCGTGTGGTTCTGGGATTTTTGCTCACCGTTCTTGTGATCATTTTGACCCCACGGGGTGAGCTCTTGCGTGGAGCCCCAGATCGAGGGAGATTATCAGTGGTCTTGTATGTCTTCCATTTTCTAATAATTGCTCCCACAGTTGATTTCTTCACACCAAGCTGCTTACCTATTGCAGATTCAGTCTTCCCAGCCTGGTGCAGGTCTACAATTTTGTTTCTGGTGTCCTTTGACAGCTCTTTGGTCTTGGCCATAGTGGAGTTTGGAGTGTGACTGTTTGAGGTTGTGGACGGGTGTCTTTTATACTGATAACGAGTTGAAACAAGTGCCATTAATACAGTTAATTTTTCCCTTTAAACTGTGGATTTTCTGCAGAAGTTTTTCCTTGTACGATGTGAGGGTCTAAGGACAGAGGGTGTCATATTCTCATACTGATATTCTGTACAAACTGTGAAGTCCACTGAGACAAATGTAACATTTGTGATATTGGGCTATATAAATAAACATTGATTGAGTTAACGAGTGGAGGACAGAGGAGGCTCTTAAAGAAGAAGTTACAGGTCTGTGAGAGCCAGAAATCTTGTTTGTTTGTAGGTGACCAAATACTTATTTTACCGAGGAATTGACCAATTAATTCATTAAAAATCCTACAATGTGATTTCCTGGATTATTTCCCCCCATTCTGTCTCTCATAGTTGAAGTGTACCTAGGATGAAAATTACAGGCCTCTCTCATCTTTTTAAGTGGGAGAACTTGCAGAATTGGTGGCTGACTAAATACTTTTTTGCCCCACTGTATATTGATAGAAAGTATTATTTGATAGCGTTATGTGTTTTATATTGACTATGTTGAATTTCTCCTTGAGATACAGTAATTGACTGACATAGACGGATAACTTAAATGGATAAATGTGATATGTTTGTAAAGTACAGCTATTTGAATGTAACTGTGTACTTTGAATTTTGAATGAGAAGCAATCCAGACGATCAATCGGATCCTGTGTCTAATTCTTGCTGCTGCACTTTTCTGTTTTCTACAGATATCATTTATTGTTGCTGTGATACCCAAGCTTTTTGGGACCCGTAACATTAGCATATAACGATACAACGATCATGGTTGTGTGCGAGAACTGTGAACTTCCATATTCACAAATAAACAACAGTATCCGGTGCTTGCATACTTAATCCCGGGAAAAGCAAAAGATGATCGAAGTCTTTATATCAGTATCTGCAGACCAGGATAAACATATATCAAGTATGCAGTCGTCTTCTCTTCCCGATGGCCCTCTTTCCCTCCTTCCAAACTCCTAAAAACTGCATCTTGGACTCTGCTACCACCTTTCATTGGCTAGCATCACTAAGTGCTGGTACCTGAGCAACTTCTGCTGAAACCGTAGACCCGGATAATGCGTCGCCACCTACGACAGTTTCATCCGAGCCAGAAGCTGCATGGGTTCGCACAGGAGCTAGACCCAAGCACTCTGTTCTGAGTTCCACACCGAATCAGACCTCCCACTTCATTCACCCGACCTTGCCTGAGGTGGTTTGTGGTGGTAAGAAAGCTTTGGTAGGGGCTACATCACAACATAGCCTACCTCTCTCAAACCATTTTTCGATTATCTCCGATGAGGTAGGGGGCCCCCTACCATCCGGCCTGGACTCCTCTCGGGTCATGGCTGGTGCCGCTGTCTCCCCTTGACCTGTCGCTGGAATTGACCGGACGGCTGCTCGGAAGCCAGGCCTCCTCCTGCCGCAGGATGCTGAAGGAGGCTGTGATCAGACGGTCTGGAGGCGTCCCTCGCTCGGAACCAGCTGTGGACCATACAGCCAAGACTGGCCGCATCGCCTAAAGCCACCGGTCCGATGCCGCTGTGTCTGATGCCCGCTGTGTCCGATGCCGCTGTGTCCGATGCCGCTGTGTCCGATGCCGCTGTGTCCGATGCCGCTGTGTCCGATGCCGCTGTGTCCGATGCCACTGTTGCGTCACATCAGCCACCTGCCCGGACACCCCCTCTTCAGCCACTGTCCTCATCAAGCAGTCAGGTAACCAGCCCTCCACATTCCTCCTGTGTGAACCCACAGTCACACTTTCCTCGGAAACTTTTCCCTCCAACCACACTATTAGATGGGGATTCCATAATTAGGAATGCCTCCGTCCTCAATCAATCAATCGTGTACACTCCATATCAATCCAAATTCAGGAAACTCCACAGTACAGAAACTGCACTTACAAAAGTTGTCAATGATCAACCCCGTGCATCAGACTATGGCTCTGCGTCCATATCGGTGCTGCTTGACCTTAGTGCAGCGGTCGACACAGTTGATCACAACATTCTACTCCATCGCTTGGAAAAAACATGTAGGACTCACTGGCTCTGCTCTTTTCCTGGTTGAAATCTTAATTAACTCTGCTCTTCAGAACAAAACAAATGTGAACTATGGTGTCCCCCAAGGTTATGTGCTTGGCCCCATCCTTTTTTCAATCTACAAGCCTCCCCTTGGTTTACTAATGAATCATTATCAATTAGGTTCCCATTTTTATGCAGATGACACTCAGCTCTACATTTCCATTAAGCCGGAAAACTCTCAACTGACAACTCAAAAATGTCATGAACGAAATCAAACTATGGATGTCATCAAATTTCCTCCAATTAAACATCCCAAATCAACAACCAACAAACTACAACTGGTTCAAAACACAGCTGACAGGATATTAACCAGAACCAGAAAATCTGATCATATCACCCCTGTTCTCATTTCATTGCATTGGTTCCCGATTCACGAAAGATCAGACTTCAAGATTTTACTGTTAACCTTTAAAATCTTACATGGACTAGCATCTCCCTATTTATCATCATTAATTACCCCACACATATCTACCAGGCTCCCACGATCCCATAATGCCAGTCTCCTTTTGTTCCCCAGAATTCACAAATCATCAGTAGGTGGCCGAGCCTTTACCTTCCGAGCACCTCTCCTTTGGAATCGTCCTCCCATTCAGATCCTAGAAGCGGATTCCATCGATTCCTTCAAAAGCAAACTCAAAACCCATCTCTTCGCATCTGTCTTCCTTGTCAACTAGTTTCCATCACCATTGTTTCCATCTACATTAGCATCACTTCTGTCTGGTTTTACATACACATGCCTTTATTATATGGCACTACTTATGTTGTTGTTCATAATGTTTCAATAATTTTTGTGCTATGATATTTGTATTTTTCTTTTCTTTTTGATTTAGTTTTCTTTGTAAAGCCCTTTGAGGTAGTTTGGGTGATTTGGGGCTATAGGAAATGTTGATTTGATAATATTTATTGATGCATCAATGTGTAGAACATGTTATTGTAGTGATTGGCAAATTACCCTGAGGTTTATTAAATCATAATTATTTGATTATTTTATTTCGTAATATCTGCAAAGTAACAAAGTAACTGTCAACAATTAATTTATTTGAATGAAGAGTGCATTAGGTCCCGCTGACTTTGTTGTGGAGTTATAAATAAAAATATATAAAAGAAAACTCAAGTACAGTACCTGAATACATCCTGTTTGTGTGTTTTCTTTCAATAAATATTTTTGAATTAATGTGTGTAAGTTCATCTTTATTAATTCAATAGTAATTATATTAAGGCTCAACAATATAATATCATATTTTTTCATTTATTATTGTTGTGAAAAAGATCTCTATGTTATCACATATTTTCTTGGCTTGGTGATTTCCAATAAATAACACTGAACTGCACATCGGGCTCTTATTCACTCAGTTTCTATTTGTACGGAATTCAGGACGATTCATAGTTTGAATATTTTTAAACAAACAATTTAAACTTTATTTAATGTTTTTTCCAACATTTGTCCCCAGAGAGACATGTCTGCTGCCAGCTGTCTGCTGACTGAAGATCAGTTTCTGTGCTCCATCTGTCTGGATGTGTTCACTGATCCAGTCAGCACACCATGTGGACACAACTTCTGTAAAGCCTGCATCTCTGAACACTGGGATATAAATGTCCCGAGTCAGTGTCCCAACTGCAAAGAAGTTTTTAACATAAAGCCTGAGCTGCAGGTCAACACGTTCATCTCTGAGATGGCTGCTCAGTTCAGACAGTCAGCTCAACAGAAAGCCAGCAGCAGCAGCTCAGAGCAACAAGTTGTCAAACCAGAAGAAGTTCCCTGTGACGTCTGCACTGGAACCAGACTGAAGGCCCTGAAGTCCTGCCTGGTGTGTCTGGTCTCCTACTGTGAGACTCACCTGGAGCCTCATCTGAAAAATGCAGGTTTCAAAAGACATCAGCTGATCGACCCTGTGGAGAACCTGGAAGGCAGGATGTGTGTGAAGCACGATAAACTGCTGGAGCTGTTCTGTAAGACCGACCAGGTGTGTGTCTGCATGCTCTGCACTGTTTTAGACCACAAGACACATGATGTTGTTCCTCTGAAAGAAGGATATGAAGGAAAGAAGGCTGAGCTAGGGAAGACAGAGGCTGAAATTCAGAAGATGATCCAGAAGAGACGACTGAAGATCCAGGAGATGAATCGCTCAGTGGAGCTCAGTAAGGAAGGAGCAGACAGAGAAATAGCAGATGGTGTTCAGATCTTCACCGCTCTGAAGGAGTCTGTTGAGAGAAGCCAGGCCGAGCTCATCGACACCATCAAAGAGAAGCAGAGAGAGACAGAGGAACAGGCTGAAGGCTTCATCAAAGAGCTGGAACAGGAAATCTCTGAGCTGAAGAAGAGAAGCTCTGAGGTGGAGCAGCTCTCACGCTCTGAAGACCAGCTCCACCTCCTCCAAAGCTTCACGTCCCTGAACGCTGCTCCACCCACCAAGAACTGGACAGAAGTCAGGGTCCGTCCACCTTCATATGAGGGGACTGTGAGGAGAGCTGTGACTCAGCTGGAGGAGACGCTCAGGAAACAGATGAAGAAGCTGCTCTCTGAGGTGGAGCTGAAGAGGGTCCAGCAGTCTGAGGTGGAGGTGACTCTTGATTCTGATACAGCACATCCCAACCTCATCCTGTCTGATGATGGAAAACAAGTTAAACTTGGTGATGTGATGAAGAATCTCCAAACAATCCAGAGAGATTTGATCGTTGGGTCAATGTCTTAGCAAAGCAGAGTTTCTCTTCAGGAAGATTTTATTACGAGGTTCAGGTTAAAGGAAACACTGAGTGGGAGTTAGGAGTGGCCAGAGAGTCGATCAACAGGAAGGGAGACATCACACTGTCTCCTCAGAAAGGTTACTGGATGATAGTGTTGAGGAATGGAAATCAGTACTCAGCATGTGCTAGTCCTCCAGTCCGTCTCTCTCTGAAGTCTCAGCCTCAGAAGGTGGGGGTGTTTGTGGATTATGAGGAGGGTGTGGTCTCCTTTTATGATGTTGATGCTGCAGCTCTGATCTACTCCTTCACTGGCTGCTGCTTCACTGAGAAACTCTACCCATTCTTTGGTCCCAGTCTTAATGATGGTGGTAAAAACTCTGCTCCTCTGATCATCTCTGCTGTCAATCACACTGAGTAGAACAACCATTTGATTTTCAACAGAAATATTCACTATCACCAAATGTAATATACTGCATGTATATCATTGGGGAAGTGAATTGTATATATTTTTGATGTTTTAGCTTCTGATTCTGTACGTTTGAATAAGAATAATTAACTTAGCCCTTGAATGTATGGCCGTTAATCTCCAAACGTTGTAATAGCACCTAATCATAAATAGGAAGTGTTTCATAATGGCACAATTTACTGGGAAAACACATGCGCCCTTTACTCATTAAAAACGCCAACAATATGTTTTTTTAAAGGATTATTAGTTTTAAATACTGTAATTTAGGGGAACCTGTAAGAGATTGTTATCTGGTCTATGTCATGGCAAATTTAAGATTTCTTTTTCTTGATTTATATTATAACAATATGATTGTATAATATTCAGCTGCAGTGGTTTTCTGGTCTCAATCTGTTATGTTATTTTCATTTCATGTTGTCCAACTCTCTACAGACTATTTGTATAGTTTAAACAAATCCTCAATTAATAAAAAGCTAATTAAATTCTGTCTTCATTGTTTTGTTTAGCTCTCAAGTAATTTAAAAATACCTCAAATCAATAAAGAAAGGTGAGAACGTGAAGGAACTTTAGTCAATTTTAAATATGGGTAAAGCTAATAACATTCAAAGCTGGAAAAACCTGTAAAGAAGTCTTCAGTACAGGCAGTTTAACCCTTTAATTACTTTTTTCTAAAGTTTCTAGGTTGAAATGACCAATACATTGCCCATGTATATATTATCAAACCGATATTTCATCTATACCACCCCCATATAACACTGTTATTATACCATTAGTTCACCCACATTACATACATATAACATCAATATTACACAGCCTGTCGAATGACTGTATCCCACAAGATACAGGAACCAACCAAGAGGCCTTATTATGCTTTTTGGACTTTTCCCTTTCCTGTAGTGTGTTATATCGTTTTTTGTGCATGTAAATGGTCTGCAAAGTCTAAAATCCCTGTGTTCCCTCCAGAGGGAGTTTCTCTCCCACAAACTCCCCCTCATCTGAAACACCTCAATTGGACTCCTTTGATTACTTTCAGAACATAGTTACATCACTATGACATCAGGAATGACTCAAATAAAGGTCTTGCCATGATTTATCTCTGAACCCCAGATTCAAAACTGTGTTGTGCTCGGTCAAAGACCACAAAAGAGTTGGGGTTTTCTCACCTCAGACACGCTCTGCCTCGTCCTTCTTCTAGATAAATCACTGGTCCAAACTTTTGATGTCGCATCCATCTTCCTCCGGCCAGTGGACGCTGTGGTCGATCTCTGCTGATAACGCCGAATCACAGAAGGTCTTAATAAGCGCAGGCGGTGATGGAGACAGCTGCTGAGTCTTCTATAGATGGACAAGACGGCAGAGAATGAGGGCTGGACACAGTTAGTTATCTTTAATACAGCATTAACAGTTTGTCATTATTACAGATAATGAAAGTTGCTGTGACAAATGAAGGACGTCCTGTAACACCTGAACCACCTCCACAACCAATCTGTTGTTTGCAGAGGTGGAAAGTTAGGGTTAGGGTTAGTACAATGTTTGAGGTTCCTGTAGTTTACTTCAGATAATACAACATGTAATCAACAAACAGTTTGTCATGTAATATTTAAGGAATAGCTCACTTCAGGCCGTGGTATATGCTCATTATATCACAGCTAAGAGGCGTGGTTCGGCCCGACGCGAAGCGGAGGGTCGACAACCCCTTTAGCTGTGATATAATGAGCATATATCACGGCCTGAAGTGAGCTATTGCTTTTATAAAACAGTTACCAAGTGTGGCAATATGAAAGAAAAGTACACACTCTAATTTAAATAATTTGTATTAGTAAATAATGATGTTCAAAATAAAATAGTCCCTCCGTTGCCTTCTGCACGAAACATAGTGCGAAGTGGTTGCTATGCAACAACAGCTAGCGAACATATTAGACAGAGAGCGTTGATCCATTATTTGGCTATTTATTTACATTCATGTGTTTGTTGCCGTTTATTGTGCAGCCACTGAAAACCTGTCCAGCATCAGTAGCATGCTTACGAGGTCACTTGTAGGTTGAGGTTGTTCTAGGCTGCTGCTTGGCGTGGTCAGAATATTGCTCCACTTTCTCCGGTCCCCGAGATTGGGCTTCCAGCAGCTCTGGAGAGAGCTTTCGCACCTGTGGCCACTAACGCTCATCATGTCTCTGCTTTGTTTCAAGACCCGCATCAGAAAGCTTTTGAATGGTGGTACTTCTCCAGTTGGTCTACCTGCTCTTCACGTAGCTCTGCATGTCGTCGTTTAGGTGCTTTTATTTTCTGGAGATAGGCACTGCTCAATCCACTCCTCCACAGTAAGACCCCCCCGGAGGTCGAAGTTAATCTTACATGTTTCCATCTTATGCTTTGTAAGTTTGTTTCGTAACGGAAGAAATGGAAATATATAAAACTGACAAGTCAAATCAAGCAATCTGATTGGTCGATAGTGTTTTTGCGGACCTCTTTGATTACAGATTTGAAAACATTGTTGCTTGCTTTAAAAGTAGCACAATTCATGATGTCAAACCTTGGAAAGTATCTAGATATCCCTGCCATAATGCCAAAGGAACTGCACACTGAATATGTTTTGCTGTTTGATGTCTATGTCTGGACCACTGCGTAAAAAGGAGGGTTTCTGCCCCGTTACTTCTCCGCTGCTTTCTTGTTCCAGTTTGAAAAGCAAACTGCTTGCAGTTGTTTTACTCAGACGCGGAGGGATACTGACTTGTTGTGAAAAGTAACTTACAATTCTACCCGTGGTATACGCTCAGTATATCACGGCTAAGAACCAATCAGATTGCTTGATTTGACTTGTCTGTTTTATAATTTAGGTTAAGACAACTTTTTATTGATATCTTTGTGAAATTCACAAGATACATGGTGGTATATTTAACAAAGAAAATGACCATTCGGCTGCTGTTGGTAAGAGCTGCCAGGTAAGAGGGTTTGAATCCCGAGCACAAAAACATTTTAGGCAATGCTATCCCCTCTTTCTCCTCTTTTCAACCCTGCATCTCTAATGAAGTCACTCTCTGGCCCAAAATATATCTTTACAATAAATAAATCAGCACTACCTTTACCTGCTGTAATTTTAAAGTAATACATAATATGAATCAATAATTATAATAAATAAATATAAGGTGTCTGCCGCCTGAACACACTGAGAACACAGTTGAGAATAAACCCAAGTCCAACATGCCTTCTGTGTAACTGAAAAACAATAGTTTTTTATGTATACATAATTTACGAGAAAAAAAATGATATCCTCCCTTTATAAAGTATAAGTCAACTGTTAAGTGACCTGGTGATATCCTTAAGGTAAATTATTATTTTCGATATATAACAACCTTGATATGTGGAAGGTTGAGTAGGAGGGATTCATCGCAAAATTATAACATTTGTAAAATTATTTAAAAGATGGTCACAAAGATCTGGTTCTCCTTAATTGTATGAACTAAACTGCAATTAGTCAATTACGATATAAGGGAAACATATTTTTTTGATTTTGACATATCACAAATGTTTCTAATCAGTCCGTGGAAACCAAAAGCTTTGTTGTCTTTTCCATACAGCCACAACTTATTATATAATGTGATTATTAAAAGCCATATTGTTTCTAAACATTAGCAAGTAGTGTTGCAGTGTTTTCAACAGTTACCTTGTGTTTAAAACTGGAACTCTAACACGGGAGAACAGTTTACTTTAAAAAGGAATTGCAGTTTAGTTTAATAGAAAACATAATTGTACGGAAGAGAAAGGAAGCTAAAGTGAAGGAAGTAGAATATGAGATTGTTGCCCCTAAAATATCTTAAATACAAATCAAAATCAAGTTGATAATGTTTGCTTTTCTCTTTTTCTGTCACCTGTAGTATTTCAGCTCCAAAACACAAAACCACTAAATCATTTAAACCCTCTAACATTGATGGTATTTGTAGTGTTTGCAGCAGAAAGGATTATGGGAGTTGAAGTGTTGGTGGGGTCTCACCCAACCCCCCAGGAAGTGCGCCGGACTCAGATGAAAATATTCGTGGTGGCCAAACGGTGGTACTACACTTCCGTTTGTTTGCCAGGCCCGGAAACACTTTTTCCCATTGACTTACATGGGGAAAGAGTGGTCTGTAAATCGTTGGATAATTTTTTTTAAACTAAATAAACTACCCAGTATGAACACTTGTTTTGCCCTTATTCAAAACATTCGTTCCTCAAGTTGTAAAAATGTGCTAATAACTTTATTCTGAGAGTTATTTCTGTTGCATTATGAAATGTAATATATGAATTTGTTTATTTAATACTCTTATACTAATCACTTCCTGTATTCCCGTGATAAAAGGGACATGCGCAATAAAACATGTCACTTCCGGTTGAAGCAAAGCCGATGGTGTATGTGTGTATTTATTCCTCTGTCACGTTAAACTATGTTCACGGTATTCCTGCCCTAAGATCATCATGGCATCGTTAACAGGTTATGGTCCCAGGAGGGAGCATGGAAGCCGGTGGAACCGTTTGTGTTTCGACGGAGATAAGAAGAACTACGAGTTATGGGAGACAACGTTTTTGGGTTACCTGCGACTGCTAGGATTGAAGGCTGTCATCCTAGAGGAGCCAGGTGAGGATGATGAGGCTGATGATCAGAAAAACGAAGAATTGATCCAGGTACTGGACGATAAAAGCCTTTCACTGATCATGAGAGAAGCAGCGGACAACGGAAGAAAAGCGTTACAAATATTGAGGGACCACTACGCTGGGAAAGGGAAACCACGGGTGAGCAGCCTCTACACTGAACTAACGTCGCTGCAGAAAGCCGCTAATGAGAGCGTCACTGACTATATTATTCGTGCCGAAACGGCAATTACAGCACTGAAAAATGCCGAAGAAACTCTTAGCGACGGGCTGCTGATAGCCATGATTTTAAAGGGACTGCCAATCTGTTTTAGGCTGTTTGCCATCCACATTACACAAGGGGATGAGAAGCTAACTTTTGGTGAGTTCAAAACAAAGTTGAGGAGCTATGAAAGAACGGAAAAATACAATGCCAACTTGAGTGAGGAATCTGATAATATTATGAAAGCGAGTGGCTGGGTGAAGTGGAGAGATGGCCCCGATATCACCTGCTACAACTGCGGTCAGAAAGGGCACCGGGCTCGTGAGTGTCGAAGTGCGCGTAGCAGCAACAGCAAAGACCAGAGACAGTGGTGCAGTTTTTGCAAAAATTCCACACATATAGATGCAAACTGCAGACGCAAAAAGAGAGACAATGCTAAACAAGCAACTGACGTTGAGGACCACTCATTTGTTTTTAAAGTACGTGACAGTCCAGTAACCGGAGTTACACATAAAGGGCTGATGGTCGACACCGAAGCAACGTCACACATAATAACGAACATCGACAAGTTTAAAAGGTTCATGAGACTTTTCAACCGAAAGACCACTTTGTTGAATTGGCTGACGGGACAAGAACAAGTGGTGTCGCTTTGAAGAAAGGGGAGGCGGAGGTCTGCCTGCAAGACACGGAGGGACGACGAGTGACAGCGACGCTGAAGGACGCGCTCTACATACCGTCCTATCCACAACACATGTTCTCTGTTAAAGCAGCGACAGCCAACGGAGCATCGGTGAACTTTCGTCAGGGTTGTAACCAGCTGATTCACCAGAGAGGTAAAATATTTGACATCAAGGAATACTTTTTAAACACTGTGGACTGTGAAGCTGAGGACGATGCATGTTATGGATGTTATGACATTCAAACATGGCACGAAATACTTGGTCACTGTAACTATGATGATGTGTCACAACTGGAAAAAGTCACTGAGGGGATGAAAATGAAGGGTGGGATTGATAAATCTAACCTTAACTGTGAAGTGTGTACTCGAGGTACATTTGCTCAGAGTAGGAACAGACAACCAGATGCAAGAGCTAACGCAGTGCTCAATCTTGTGCACACTGATTTAGCAGGTCCCATTGAGCCAGAGGCTAAGGAGGGATTCAGATACACATTGGCTTTTACAGATAACTTTTCAGGGGCAGTATTTGTGTATTTCCTAAAAGCTAAAAGTGATACTTTCAAAGCCACAGAGAAATTCATTGCTGATGTCGCACCTTACGGTAAAATCAAATGTATAAGGTCCGATAGCGGTACAGAATTCACCGGGACAAACTTTCAACCGCTCCTTATACAACATGCAATACGACATGAAACTTCAGCACCTTACTCACCCCATCAAAATGGGACAGCTGAGAGAAACTGGAGAACACTTTTTTAAATGGCAATATGCATGCTTCTTGAGAGCAATTTACCAAAGAAGCTATGGACATATGCCGTCATGACTGCAGCTGTAATACGTAACAGATGCTACAACAGACGTGTAGGACAGACGCCTTATTATATGCTGACAGGACGTAAGCCTCTCGAAAATGAATGTATTTGGATCTGTATGCTATGCATACGAGCAGGAAAATAAAAAGTTAGACTCGAGGTGTGAGAAGGGTATTTTTGTAGGGTATGATAAAAACAGCCCAGCATACTGTAGTGTCCCGTCAATTATGTTACATGTTGTCATGTTTGTGTTCGTCATGTTCATGTTAGTTTAATTTATGTTCCATTTCCTGTTTTATTTTGTACTCGCCTCATTCCTGGTCCCTTTACTTCCTGCTCTGGTTCCTTTTCCCGCCATCGTTAGCGTCTGCCTCGCCCCTGATTGTTTCCACCTGTGCCCACTTACCTCATGTATATATTGTCCTGTCTCCCCTTGTTAGTTGTCGGTTCTTCTTGTTCATTGTCCCAAGAAGCCAGATCCAAGCCATTGCTTAAAAAGATTCAGCGTTTTGCCTTTTTCCTTCCATGAGAGCGCTTTACTTTTGTCAGTTTGTTATTTCCTCTAAAAGAGTGATTTTGTTTTTTGCAAGTAAAGATTATTTTTCTTCAAACCTTTTTTTGTCTCTGGGTTGTGCATTTGAGTCCTCCAAGCTATTGAGTCAAGGTTCCTAACACATACCTCGTCTACAACCCAGACACAGGTAGTGTTCAAAAACACAGGCAAGTGAAGTTTGTCACAAAAAGTGTAGTCGAGCGACACACAGACTGATTTTGAGGCAAGTGATGACGATTTTTATGAGAAAAGGTTTGTATCCACCAAGCCAGAACCCCAGGGGACTGACTCGTGTCCAAAAGAGACACAGGAGGCTCCAACTGAGACAGATGACACAAACACTCAGACAGGAAAGGGAGCAGAAGGTCAAAATAGATGCTATCCCCAAAGAGAAAGGAAGAGACCTCAGTATTTAGAGGACTACGAATGTAGAGTACAGTGTGACGACCAGAAGTATGTAAATATTGACTACTGCTACAGAGTAATGTGTAATGTACCAAACACCTTTAAAGAGGCCATGAATTCAGCAGAGTCAAAACTCTGGACTGATGCTTTGCAGGAGGAAATTAATTCTCTTAAGGAAAATGACACATTCACATTGACCACACTACCAGAGGGCAAAAATGCAGTGGGGGGTAGATGGGTCTATACAATCAAAGAAAACACAGACAAGACTGAGATATATAAAGCCAGATATGTTGCAAAGGGATATAGTCAAGTGGCAGGAATAGACTATAAGGAGACATTTTCCCCGACTGCGAACATGACATCAGTAAGAAGCTTGATGCAACTGGCAGCTCAACATGACTTACACCTACATCAGATGGATGTTAAAACTGCGTATTTACATGCTCCAATTGATTGTGAGCTGTATGTACAGCAACCTGAAGGTTTTGAGGTCAAGTCAGACACAGATGAAAAGCTAGTCTGTATGGGTTCAAACTATCTGGAAGAAACTGAAATAAAATGTTGCATGATCATCTCTGTGAGAACGGTTTTGCACAAACCCCAGCTGATCACTGTGTCTACAGTAAAGGAATAGAAAATGAGAGGATCATTCTGATTATTTGGGTGGATGACTTAGTTATCGCAGCTAATGATATTCACACAATTAATACTGTGAAAGAAATGTTGAGCACAATATTCAAAATGAAGGATCTTGGGAAACTTAAACATTTCCTAGGCATTGACTTCACTCAGGAAAAAGGAGAAATAAAGATGGGTCAAAAGAAATTCATTACAAAAATACTGGAAAAGTTTGGTATGAATGACTGTAAGCCAACGTCCACCCCGTGTGAACAGAAACAACACTTTGATGATGATGATGGTGAAGCTGTTGATGCAACACAATATCGTGAAGTGGTAGGCAGCTTCATATATTTAATGACATCTACACGGCCTGATCTAAGTTGGATAGTCAGTAAACTGTCACAGTATTTTTCAGAGCCAAAAGAACAACACTGGTTAACTGCTAAACATGTATTGAGGTACTTAAAGGGCACAATTAATCAGGAGCTATGTTTTAAACAACAAGATGAAAAACTGAAACTTGTTGCATACTGTGATGCGGATTGGGCAACAGACCAAAATGACAGACGGAGTATAACAGGGTACTGTTTTAGTCTAACTAGCAATGGGCCTGTTATTTCGTGGAGATCAAAGAAACAGCAAACAGTAGCTTTGTCGACATGTGAGGCAGAGTACATGGCACTGGCTGCCACAGCACAAGAGAGTGTGTATCTTGTGCTGCTAATAGAGAGCATGGACAGTGAGGGTCGATATACTCCTGTGAACATCTTTGAAGATAACCAGGGTGCAATTGCTCTATCCAAGAAGCCAGTATGTCGTCAACGATGTAGACATGTGGATATCAAGTATCCTTTTGTTCGAACTGTACTGAGTGATAACATGATAACCATTGACTATTGCCCTGCAGCTGATATGGTTGCTGATATTTTCACTAAGCCTGCAACAAAGGTCAAAAGTGAGACATTTGTTTGGAATGTAAATAACACCAGAAATGTAAAACACTGTTATTGTGCAAGTGTATAAGATATAAGATGTAAGATGTATAACATTTGAATTCATGTTGAGACATTGTGCAGTATAAGAGTAAGTGGGGGTGTTGAATTATGAAATGTAATATATGAATTTGTTTATTTAATACTCTTATACTAATCACTTCCTGTATTCCCGTGATAAAAGGGACATGCGCAATAAAACGTGTCACTTCCGGTTGAAGCAAAGCCGATGGTGTATGTGTGTATTTATTCCTCTGTCACGTTAAACTATGTTCACGGTATTCCTGCCCTAAGATCATGGCATCGTTAACAATTTCCCTCGGCATTATGAACGTGCATCTAACCCACGGGACCGCGCTGCCCGGCACGTTCATGTTACGTGTTCAGTACTACACTTCAGTTTTACCTTTACCCATGGATGCACAATAAGAACGGACCCATATCGCCTTACTGCCATCCCACGGAGCTGTAATAATGGATATATTGCACATGTTTCCTGTAATTTATCATTTGTAAAATGTTATACTGCATGGGCTGTATTATGTAAATCTTGTATTAAATAAAGTTAATATTACCCACGTAGATTAACGTCCCTGTAGCTTCTTTTTGCACTTGCAATATACCATTAAAGGAGTTGAATGTTGCTGTTTGCTATCACTATAGCAAACACGTTTTGACCCAGATTAATTAGCTATACCATATGATATCGCTCGAAGTCTTCATACTTATACATATATAAATAAAGATGTGTCAAAGCTCTAATCAAATTAACAGTTGTATTAATTATACTTGTATATGTATATAATATATATATATATATATTAGGGCTGTCAAACGATTACAATTGTTAATCAGATTAATCACAGCTTAAAAATTAATTAATCATGATTAATCACCATTCAAACTATGTCCAAAATATACCATTTATTTATGTATTGTTGTGGGAATGGAGAGATAAATGAAAGAAGGCGGATAAATCCATTTAACATACAGTATCTATGTTTATTATAACATATTTCTGTGTGTCAAAATGAAAGACAGCCCACACACCTATCAATCATCAAACCGTGGGTAATTCATTACGTGTTGATTTCTATCAACGTGGGAGTACTTCAGGAAAGTCGACTGGGTGGCGCTAGTGGAGTACTTCGTGACCACAGAGTGTGAACGTTGTGATCAGCTGTTTTAGCGCAGTTCTCCAGTGAAGGGGGGGGAGTCTCCCTCCGCAGCCGGTTGGCGTAGTTTTGGCACAATTCCGTTGTACAGACCGACGTTAACAGCAGCCCTGTCTGTGCACACGGAGACCGACTCTGTCGTCCGGTGATCTAACCGCCTTCTGGAAAAGCTTCACAAGTAGCTACGTCGGTACGCAAATGCGCTTTGTGACACAAGTGACGGTACGCATTTCAGATTACGCACATAACCTGCGTACCAGTTATGTGCACCCCTGTACTACAGCAAAAGTATTCTCCGTCGGGACTTCCTGCAACAACACCACGCCGTTATCTTGATTCTGATTGGCCAGAAGACATTATCAAAGATGTTCTATTGAGAAGACGATCTAGCCTACGTGACAAAAGTTTTCAAAACCGTTTCTGGTCTTCGGTATTTCCAGACAAGTGGCTGCTGAAATCAATCTGGTGGGATGTATGGGGCGGGCCATCCTGCACATGCGTTAAATGCGTTAAATATTTTAACGCAATTAATTAAAAAAATTAATTACCGCCGTTAACGCGATCATTTTGACAGCATTAATATATATATATATAATGGCTCGGACGTTACACTAGCTAGCCGCTAGCTTTAATCCATCATAACTATCCAGAATGCGCGGTGATGTTACGTGTAGGCAAATTGATGTGAACGAGCCTTTGGGGGGGGCGTGGTTAAAGTTGCGCATGCTCTATGAGCGCACATACGGGTACTTCTCAGGCATGCTGGGCAATCTGTGACGTTTCACTCTCTAAAAAATTGGGCTATTTTGTCATCATCCGCCAATGAGCAACATCTCAACCGTTGGAGAAATAAAGGCCTTGTTGCTCCTGTAGTTCCTCCTCCACTCCCTCTTGGTGACGGGTCACTGAGAGGTGGAGATACACTGAAAGAGAAGAGCTTCAACTTCCCAGAAAGGAAAGTGAAAGCTTGTCTGAGCGACACAACAGCTGCACGTCTCTCTATTTCTCTCTAAAGAAACACTCGACTGAATCCAGCAGCTTTTCTCGACAACACAGCAGAATCTCTGCTAAAAACTGGTGAGTAAACTACAGACACAATCACTAACTAAATATTTGAACACGGTTTAGTTTAATCAGAATCTGAGGCTGGTACGTCTGTTTTTACATATACTGAATATTAGGCCATATACATGTCTTTTAAGATAAAAACGTTTACATTTATACTTGAGTAAAAAACTGCGGTCAAGCCAGCCTCCACTTCGGAAAACACCGTCAAGCCAGCCCGCATGTTGTATTGCGTTGCGCGAATATCCTATGCATTATGGAAGAGGCCTGTAAAAACTGCCTTCAAAAATAAAAGCGCTTACTCGGTCAATAACAAATAAATACTTTAATGTAAATTAAAATGTAAATGTGAAGGCATGTCTGTAATGTGGTGATTGACATTATTCACCCACGGATCTATGGGTTGGGGTATTGTTCCGCACGGACATTTTAGTTAACCGGACTGCCTGTTGATTTGAAATCCGAAAACATGTTTTTAAAATAATACTTTATTCCGAGCGTGCTTGCTTTTCTCTTTGAAGGTCATCACATAACGGCATTGTAATACACGGTTCGGCGGAATTAAATATTACATATCTGCTGTAGTTATTTATTTATAGAGCCCTGCTGAGAAGACTTCTAGACAAACAGGAAGAACTGCCGCCGAAACTGAATATGTGACGTGGATCATAAATATATCAACTAAACAAAATCTTCAATTTCTCTTCACAATATAAGTCTCCTTGCCGTATCAATACTAATTTGGCTGACTTTTATATTTGATCCAATCAGTATATTGGTTAATCTACACCAGGGCTGGCCAACCAGTCAGAGGTTAAGAGCCACATTTTTTCTATGTTTCTGCAAAGAGCCACATCAAACACACAGTCACTGATACCGCTTGTTTCAGTTTTTTGTTTTCTGGAGACAAGATTTCAACCACGTCACTGATGTGATCTTTGTGGCATTGGGATATATATTTTTTAAATCCTCTGGAGCAGAGAGAGGAGCTGTGGATTATTGTTATTGATTAATGCATCAGTGTTTCTTAGGGTCAAAAACACTAAACTCACAACTTAAAATGAAAGCGTTTAGTTTATTTAATAAAAGAGCACATGTTCAATGTGAAAAGTGACAGTAGTTATAGATTATTTGGAATTTGGTGCTATATATATATTTTAAAAAAAAAATTATATATATTTTTTAAACACCTTGAATTTCAGGGGGGGGGCGCGGGGCTCCGTTGGTGGGGCGCAGCGCCCCTCCAAGACAATGGTAGGGGAAACACTGGATAGTGTTTAATCAACGATAGGTTTCCCCCCCCTCAAATTGGTTCACTGCATCGCAGGTATTATTGTGATTGGCTCTTGGGCCACATCAAAATTAGACGCGCTGTCATCCTCTCATACTGACACCTGACACCACACATACACAAGTAGGGAGAGCCGGGACGAAAGTAACACGGGACGAAAGTAACACGGAACGAAAGTAACACGGGACGAAAGTAACACGGGACGAAAGTAACACGGGACGAAAGTAACACGGGACGAAAGTAACACGGGACGAAAGTAACACGGGACGAAAGTAACACGGGACGAAAGTAACACGGGACGAAAGTAACACGGGACGAAAGTAACACGGGACGAAAGTAACACGGGACGAAAGTAACACGGGACGAAAGTAACGGAGCGATTTTATCCGAGCCCAAACAACTTTGACCGGCCAAATTACGTCAGAATTATCAGCATTCAATACTTAACAGACCTACTAAATATCAGGTTTAACTGTCAGGAGTAGCTAGTGTTGTCACGATACCAACATTTTGGTTTCGATACCAAGTCAAGAATTGCGATTCCGATTCTTTTTCGATACTTTTCTTAAAAAAAGGGAAACAGTATTAAATGTAATTTATTGTGCTTTATTTCACACCAGAACCAGAACAAAAACGTTTAAACAATGAGAACAATAAATAAAATAAATGACAATAATTTGTATTAAATACAAATAATACATGTCTTACAGACAGGCCTCGTGGTGTCCGTAGGCTTGCCCTCACTGTCAGAGATATAGCTAAAATACTTCCAAATTTCGCTTCTGGCGTCTTTTTTGTCAACAAGCCGAGGCGCAGCGGCAGTTGCACTCCCACTTGCAGCCATGCTTCTCGTTGTCTCACATGCTCTGGTAGCTAGCGCGTGCACGAGAGAGGGGAGGCACTTGAGTGTGCTTGAGAGGGGCGGGACTGCAGGCACGGCTGCAGTGCAGGGAGTGGAAGCAGAGCGGTTGAGGGTGACGTGCAACAACATTAACATTAACCTTTCTGTTGGTCGCTTGTTAGCAGACTCTTCACGCGATGGCAGAGCGAACAGGTACAGGCAGGGCCCATAATGATAGCCCTATAGTGTAAATCTACTACCCACACATGAACATATGGAATGGGTTACTATTTAAAAAAATGTATGTATTTATTAATGTATTTAGGAACCTATCCATGTGATTTTTAGTGGGGGTGGACCTCAAATCCTCTAGGGGGGTCCAGGGGCATGCCCCCCCGGTAAGATTTAATTTTTTATTTTGGAGTTAAATGCATCAATCAGGTGCATTTTGAGGGGAAAATAAAGAGACTAGATCTATGGAAACACCTATATTAAACAGAACTGTATACATTTCAATAATCATAAAATCAAGGCCATTTATTTTTGGTTAATTTGTGTCTGTGCTCCTGAATCAGCCTCTCCGGTCTCCCTCCTCTCCCCCCTCTCCATCCTCTCCCCCCTGCTCCTCTTTGAGGCAGCAGCAAAGACTAGTCTTCTCTCAACAAGTTTTAAAAGTGTATCTTACCTTTTTTCACCTAGTTAACTTTTTATTTATTTATTCATGCATATTTTACTAATCACATTACATTTCATTTAGCTGACGCTTTTATCCAAAGCGACTTATAATGACCGATTACAGGGACATTCTCCCTGGAGTAACTAAGGGCTAAGTGCCTTACTCAAGGGCACACTAGTGGTGGTGTTCCTGGCGGGATTTGAACTCACAGCCTTCCGATCTTCAGCCCACCTCACTATCCATTAGACCAATCACTACCCTCTCAAATGGAAATATGTGTTTACATAAATGGTGACCAAACCATTTGAGACCCACTGAGAACTTAGACTAAGTTAACTATCTAAACACTCAGAGAGTCCTTTACCTCACCTGAGCTGAGGTTATCCCGAGCTTGAATGACACACAGAGACCAATCAAGGGCTTTGATTTATGATCTGTATGACAGTGGCCATGTCGGCATCATGTGGACAGCCAGTCACCCTGTGTGAGGCAGGCCACTTAACAGGCCAGAAGGAGGCGAGATCAGAGCAAGGGAGCGAGGGATCATTGTCTACAAGTTAATCGATCGCAGATGGCGTGGACGAATAAAAAAAATATATATTAAAAAAAAAATTATAAAAAAAAACAAAACAAAAAAAACACCTAAATGGGTCGCGAAATATACTTGGGCGGCCGTTAATATACCTGGGCGGCCCGCCCAAGTATAGTCTATGTGTGGGAAACCCTGAAGGATAATTATGTGTTATTGTTGAGTAAATAACAGTGTGTGGTTTAGAAAATAATACAAAATTAGAAGGAAAAAACGATGAACAAATACAGATTTCAGTATTCTGAGCCCCTACTCTCCCCATAACTGACGGCAACAAATGTCCTACATTACTCGTTGGCTCCAACAAAAGAGACGCACACCAAACTGAGCAATGATAAACTGAATTTGATTAAAGTTAGTTACAAATTTAAAGTACAATGATGTATAGAGGATGGAATTAGTGATAACTATGAGGATACATTTACATCAATACCTCATCAGTATTTACTAGCAGGGTAGAAAGTACTCTGATCATTTATTGAAGTAAAATACCAGAATGTGGAAATTTATAAGCAACAGTCAAACAAAGAAAAGAATATCCTTTTAAAACATTTAAATATATTATATATTTGGATTATAATTAGTGATGGATCAATGTGTAGAACATTGTATTGCACTGCTTGGTAAATTACCCTGAGGTTTATTAAATCATAATTTAGTTGATTATTTTATTTGTGTAATATCTGTAAAGTAACAAACTAACTATCAATAATGAAGTATTGGATTGAAAAGTGAATTAGCACCAGCTGTAGTTTTGGTGGAGAGGTATAAATACAAAATATAAAAGCACTCAAGTATAGTACTTGAATACATGCATACATTGGCTTGGTGAATTCACACTGAACTGCACATCGGGTTCTTCTTCACTCAGTTACTATTTGTACGGAATTCAGGACGATTCATAGTTTGATTCTTTTTAAACAACTAATTAAACTATAACTATATTTAATGTTTTTTCCAACATTTTGTCCCCACAGAGACATGTCTGCTGCCAGCTGTCTGCTGACTGAAGATCAGTTTCTGTGCTCCATCTGTCTGGATGTGTTCACTGATCCAGTCAGCACACCATGTGGACACAACTTCTGTAAAGCCTGCATCTCTGAACACTGGGATATAAATATCCAGAGTCAGTGTCCCAACTGTAATAAGCTCTTCTTCCCAATACCTGAGCTACAGGTCAACACTTTCATCTCTGAGATGGCTGCTCAGTTCAGACAGTCAGCTCAACAGAAAGCCAGCAGCAGCAGTTCAGAGCAACACGTTGTCAAACCAGGAGAAGTTCCCTGTGACGTCTGCACTGGAACCAGACTGAAGGCCCTGAAGTCCTGCCTAGTGTGTCTGGAGTCCTACTGTGAGACTCACCTGGAGCCTCACCTGACAAGAGCAGGCCTGAAGAAACATCAGCTGATCGACCCTGAGGAGAACCTGGAAAGCAGGATGTGTGTGAAGCACGATAAACTGCTGGAGCTGTTCTGTAAGGCCGACCAGGTGTGTGTCTGCATGCTCTGCACTGTTTTAGACCACAAGACACATGATGTTGTTCCTCTGAAAGAAGGATATGAAGGAAAGAAGGCTGAGCTGGGGAAGACAGAGGCTGAAATTCAGCAGATGATCCAGAAGAGACGACTGAAGATTCAGGAGATGAATCGCTCAGTGGAGCTCAGTAAGGAAGGAGCAGACAGAGAGATAGCAGATGGTGTTCAGGTCTTCACCGCTCTGAAGGAGTCTGTTGAGAGAAGCCAGGCCGAGCTCATCGACACCATCAAAGAGAAGCAGAGAGAGACAGAGGAACAGGCTGAAGGCTTCATCAAAGAGCTGGAACAGGAAATCTCTGAGCTGAAGAAGAGAAGCTCTGAGGTGGAGCAGCTCTCACGCTCTAAAGACCAGCTCCACCTCCTCCAAAGCTTCAGGTCCCTGAACGCTGCTCCACCCACCAAGAACTGGACAGAAGTCAGGGTCCGTCCACCTTCATATGAGGGGACTGTGAGGAGAGCTGTGACTCAGCTGGAGGAGACGCTCAGGAAACAGATGAAGAAGCTGCTCTCTGAGGTGGAGCTGAAGAGGGTCCAGCAGTATGAGGTGGATGTGACTCTTGATCCTGATACAGCACAACCCAAACTCATTCTGTCTGATGATGGAAAACAAGTGAAACCAGGTGATGTGAGGAAGAATCTCCCAAACAATCCAGAGAGATTTGATTCTTCTGCTTGTGTCTTAGCAAAGCAGAGTTTCTCTTCAGGAAGATTTTATTACGAGGTTCAGGTTAAAGGAAACACTGAGTGGGATCTAGGAGTGGCCAGAGAGTCGATCAACAGGAAGGGAAATATCACACTGTCTCCTCAGAAAGGTTACTCTATGATAGTGTTGAGGAATGAAAATGAGTACTCAGCTTGTGCTGGTCCTTCAGTCCGTCTCTCTCTGAAGTCTCAGCCTCAGAAGGTGGGGGTGTTTGTGGATTATGAGGAGGGTCTGGTCTCCTTTTATGATGTTGATGCTGCAGCTCTGATCTACTCCTTCACTGGCTGCTGCTTCAAAGAGAAACTCTACCCATGCTTTGGTCCCAGTCTTAATCATGGTGGTAAAAACTCTGCCCCTCTGATCATCTCTCCTGTCAATCACACTGAGTAGAACAACCATTTGATTTTCTACAGAAAAATTCACCCTCACTAAATGTAATATACTCTTTGTATATGATTGGGTGGGTGCAGTGTACACATATTTGATGTTTCTAAACAAAGCAATATTGTTTTCTGCTTTTTCTATCAAAGATAATGTACTTGTGATTAAGAAATATTTGCACAGACCTGACATTTCTGGGTGTTAAATTCATAACATTTTATTTCCTTATCATTGTATATATACGAAGTGTTTAATACAGGTAAAGATAACTGTGAGAAGAAATGCACCCCTTATTTTATTTTTTAATAATTAAAGTACAGGTTTCTTTTAGGGTTATAGTTTTAAATGTATCTGGTGAGTTTTCCTTGGTACATTAAGGGTCAATGCTTTATTCATATTAGACAAATACATTGTGTCTCAATCCTTTGAGTTATTTTGATTTTATTTGTGTCCAACTCTCTGGAGAATGTTTGTATAGCTTAAAAAAGTCCTCAACAAATAAAAAAACAAGTTTCAACTGTTTTTCACTCAATATATTTTCTCAATATTTACCTAAATCTTTTGTTCAAGTAGAAAAACAAATAACACACAATAACTTGAGTATTTCAATATTACACAAATGTATTGTTCTTGTTCACTTGATTTTTGAGATCTACATTTGTTTATTGTCTATAATTAATTTTCAAGTTAGATTTTAGAAACAATATATGAGTTCCATTTATGAAATACAATACATATTTACAGATGAAACCACAAAAGCAGATGCAGTTAAATGTCTCTAAAATCCCAGATGACAATATCAAAGTACAGTTTACATATTACAATTATAAAGTAGTACAACAATGGCAGTATATACTCTAGTCTACATTATCAATACTTTTACTTTTAATTCAAGTAAATTGTGTTTAAAAACATGCACAGCCCGGACTCATACCACGACTCAGGACCACAATGACAGGCACAGCCACAACTCCTGACCCAGGTGAAGCCTTTAATGCTGACAACCTGCCAGGTGACAGACACACAACACTAGGTAGTCTAAGCCTATAGCAGCAAAACTAAGGGCTGATTCTAGGCAGCCCTAACTTTGAGCTTTATCAAAAAACAAAGTCTTAATCCTAGTCTTAAAAAAGGATAAGGTGTCTGCCGCCCGAACACACACTGAGAAAACAGATGAGAATTAACCCAAGTCAAACTTGCCTTCTGTGTATCTTAAAAAACAACAGTTTTTTATG
Organism: Gymnodraco acuticeps; assembly: GCF_902827175.1. NCBI lineage: Eukaryota > Metazoa > Chordata > Actinopteri > Perciformes > Bathydraconidae > Gymnodraco > Gymnodraco acuticeps. The sequence goes on from NW_022991189.1 coordinate 54,514, forward strand.
TATACATAATTTACGAGAAAGAAAAGGCAACACAGTCTCACTCCCTGATAGTCCAATAGCGACGCTTGGTCAGGGTCCCGTGGCGTGCAGTTGTGACACGCCGAGTCTCCTTCAGCTTCATAAACGGACGCAAAGAGCTTTCAACTGATTGCAATGCATTCCCATCGGCGGCGGTATTTGGCGCTCATGGAAGCACCGCACCCGTCCATGTCGGCGGCAGTTAAAGGGAATGTGAGCGTCCATTCCCATTGGATAACGGAGGATTTTGCACCCGGAAGTAAGCATTCTCCTTACTGTCGATTGATTTGACAGTGATATCTGCACTACTCATCAACTCAAAAACACCAGATTATCCTTGTTAATTACACAACATTGATTGGTTTAAATTGTGTACAATGCTTTTGTGTTCCACTGGATAACTCTCTTCATTGTTTTATTTTGCTTTCAAGGAACATACAAATACCTCAAATGAAAGGTGAAAACGGGAGAAAGCTATAAAACAAAAAAAATGCGGGTAAAGCAAATTAAATGCAAAGCAGTATAATATAATAAATGAGTCTTGCCATGATTTATCTCTGAACCACAGAATTAAAACCGTCTTGTGCTCGGTCAAACTTCTGAGCGACTCGTGAACTTTCTTTAAAGACAACAAAGGAGTTGGGTTTTCTCACCTCAGATGATGCAGATGAATCACTGGTCCAAACTGTTGATGTCACATCCATCTTCCTCCGGTCAGTGGACACTCTGGTCGATCTCTGCTGATAACGCCAAATCACAGAAGGTCTTAATAAGCGCAGGCGGTGATGGAGACAGCTGCTGAGTCTTCTATAGATGGACAAGACGGCAGAGAATGAGGGCTGGACACAGTTAGTTATCTTTAATACAGCATTAACAGTTTGTCATTATTACAGATAATGAAAGTTGCTGTGACAAATGAAGGACGTCCTGTAACTCCTGAACCACCTCCACAACCAATCTGTTGTTTGCAGAGGTGGAAAGTTAGGGTTAGGGTTAGTACAATGTTTGAGGTTCCTGTAGTTTACTTCAGATAATACAAAAAGTAATCAACAAATAGTTTGTCATGTATTATTCATCACTGTATGCGTTAAGACAACACCTGTCCCGTGCCTCTATGCGCTAGCCGGCATCTCTCCCCCGCACATCAGACGACTATGTATCGCTCAAGATGAACGGAGAACACAGGAGACATACATCAGACACCCCTTGCATGGCCACGTAGCACCCCCACGCAGGCTCCGATCCAGAGCCAGTTTTGTGCAGACAGTCCTGCCCCTCCAGACAACCAAACAAGCAGCAAGGACCAACATCTAGGAAGATGAATGGCAAAGAATTGACAAACGAGCTCTTGAATGGCTGGACAGAGGAATCACACCAACGGAAGGCCTCGCTAGTGGCCACGACCTTGGCTGGACAACCTGGAAGTCACTTAATAGACTGCGTGTGGAACAGGGGAGGTGCAAAGCACTGATGAAAGTGTGGAACGACACCACAGAAGACACGTGGATCAGTGCAGACAATGTCCCACCTACTGGAATGTGCCGATGCCCCCCGGTGCAGTCCAGAAGACCTGGCAGAACCTACCCCATCAGCTGTGGCCTGTGCCCGATACTGGCAGAACGACATCTGAGATTGCTACAGACTCGAAGAAGATGTATTATTTTAATTTAAGACAACCTTTTATTGATCTTTTTTGTGAAATTCACAAGATACATGGTGGTATATTTAACAACAAATCTACCATCGGGCTGCTGGTGGTAAGAGCTGCCAGGTAAGAGGGTTTGAATCCCGAGCACAAAAACAATTGTAGGCAATGCCATCCCCTCTTTCTCCTCTTTTCAACCCTGCATCTCTAATGAAGTCACTCTCTGGCACAAAACATATCTTTACAAATAAATAAATCAGCACTAAGTAATACAAAATATGAATCAATAATTATAATCCAACATGATTTGGAAATGGGCCATTGTGAAAGGGTACTTCTAGTTTAAATGAAAAAGTAGAAAGACATAGAAATACTGTATGTTTGAGATCTGAATACTGAGCTGTAAATAAATGGTAAATTGACTACATGTAAACAGCACCTTTTAAGTCTTTGCAGTTGAACACTTTGAAAACATTGATCGCAGGGGCTGGGCAGGAAACTGCAACCTATCTGATTGCCTTATCAATACAGCGTCAAGCTTCAGGGCAAAGTTCGCTTTCTCGTCAAAACACAAACTTTTTGTAAGCATGGTTTGGTATCAGCATCCCTTGGAAAAGGCAATCTAATCACATGGAGAAAAATGACTTCCAAGAGTGGCTTGGCCGTCGTTTTACCCTGATATGTATGGGCTGCTTAGTTTTTGAAAATACCTCGGGTGTAACCAAAACCAAATCTGTTTTTTAAATAAACTAAAATATGCAATGTTATAAAGAGAATAACGAGAAGTCACATGAGGAGGGATAATAACTTGAGCCATGTTTCCATAAAGCACATTTTAAAAAGGGTAGACACAACTTATATCTCCTTTTATCTATAAATGTGGACCCACTTCTCAAAGGTTTACTGCGGCATTATCTGATCTGAGTTAGTATGGTTTGAACCTTGATCCCGAACAGTTTTATAATCTTGTAGCCTCACACACCCTACGTCTTTAAACAAACAGATAAAGCTCACGTCCAACAGCTTTAAACTAGTTTACCAACAGTATTATAGCAGTGTATATACATTTGTTGTGCAACCTTCTGATTCTAAGTCAAGATTAAACATTTTGAGACTTTCATTGCATGTCTTCTCTCTCTCGCTTCATTTTCTGTCATCTCTTGACTGGCAAACTTAATTAAAAAATGAAAAGACCTTCATCCCCCCCGTTTTACTCAAAGTTTGTCATTTTCTCATTGAATCAGCAGCTTTGCATGTTACCTGCTAAGACTGCAGTTTAAAATACACAGCCTGTAACCTTGTACAAAGATTTATTTTTGCAAGCTCAGTAGCAGATTGTGTCGGAGCTAATTGCAGGCGTGAAATATGCTAATGGTTGTGTGCAGGCTGACAGATATTCAATGTTCATTCCATCATGCAAACGTGGAACAGCTGAATATTTGCCTGCTGTGTTTATGAATCAGCTGATCGATAAGTCATCTCACTGTGTGTGTGTGTGATTGACAGCTGTGTTAACAGATAACTTTGGCTTTGACACAAACTGACCTAACCTGTACAGGTAGAGAGACTGAAACCTGATTGGATCGTTTTTTTTTGGAAGGTTAATTTAAGTCTTTACTACCTGTACACTGAAAACACATTTGTTAAAGGGGCCCTATTCTGCTCTTCTTCAGGTGTATATCAGTATGTAGTGTCTCTACTTTAAAGAGTCCTCTCCTGTTGATGTTCAGGTGTATATCAGTATGTAGTGTCTCTACTTTAAAGAGTCCTCTCCTGTTGATGTTCAGGTGTATAAACAAGCTCAACCTTGACAAGACTGAGCTGCTCTTCCTTCCGGGAAAAGATTGTTCCACTCTTGACCTAACAATCAACATCGGCACCTCAGTTGTTTCCCCGACTCAGACTGCAAGGAATCTGGGTGTGACCCTAGATAACAACCTGTCCTTCACTGCAAACATCGCTGCTACAACCCGTTGCTGCAGATACACGCTTTACAACATCAGGAAGATACGTCCCCAGCTGACACAGAAAGCGACTCAGGTTCTGGTCCAGGCTCTCGTCATCTCACGCCTAGACTACTGCAACTTCCTCCTGGCTGGTCTACCTGCATGTGCCATCCGACCTCTGCAGCTCATCCAGAATGCAGCGGCTCGTCTGGTCTTCAACCTTCCTAAATTCTCCTACACCACTCCGCTCCTCCGCTGCCTTCACTGGCTTCCGGTAACTGCTAGAATCCACTTCAAGACACTGGTACTTGCTTACCATGCTGCGAATGGATCTGGCCCTTCCTACATCCAGGACATGGTTAAACCATACACCCCAGCGCGTGCACTACGCTCTGCATCAGCCAAACGACTCGTTGCGCCCTCGCTGCGAGGGGGACCCAAGTTCCCATCGGCGAAAACACGTGGGTTTGCTGTCCTGGCTCCAGGATGGTGGAATGAGCTCCCCATTGACATCAGGACGGCAGATAGCTTGCACATCTTCCGGCGCAAACTGAAAACTCATCTCTTTCGACTCCACTTCGAGCGTTAGAACGATTAACGAAGCACTTTTATACTAATAAAGGACTGGCTTATCTATAGCCAGTTGAGTAGCACTTGAAATGTTTGGCTCTATGAAACCTGATGTACTTATATGATTCTGTTTTCTTCAAGGTTGTGTCTTCCTGGTCGAATGTACTTATTGTAAGTCGCTTTGGATAAAAGCGTCAGCTAAATGCAATGTAATGTATATCAGTATGTAGTGTCTCTACTTTAAAGAGTCCTCTCCTGCTGATGTTCAGGTGTATATCAGTATGTAGTGTCTCTACTTTAAAGAGTCCTCTCCTGCTGAAGTTCAGGTGTATCTCAGTATGTAGTGTCTCTACTTTAAAGAGTCCTCTCCTGCTGATGTTCAGGTGTATATCAGTATGTAGTGTCTCTACTTTAAAGAGTCCTCTCCTGCTGATGTTCAGGTGTATCTCAGTATGTAGTGTCTCTATTTTAAAGAGTCCTCTCCTGCTGATGTTCAGGTGTATATCAGTATGTAGTGTCTCTACTTTAAAGAGTCCTCTCCTGCTGATGTTCAGGTATATATCAGTAGTGTCTCTACTTTAAAGAGTCCTCTCCTGCTGATGTTCAGGTGTATATCAGTATGTAGTGTCTCTACTTTAAAGAGTCCTCTCCTGCTGATGTTCAGGTGTATCTCAGTATGTAGTGTCTCTACTTTAAAGAGTCCTCTCCTGCTGATGTTCAGGTGTATATCAGTATGCAGTGTCTCTACTTTAAAGAGTCCTCTCCTGCTGATGTTCAGGTGTATATCAGTATGTAGTGTCTCTACTTTAAAGAGTCCTCTCCTGCTGATGTTCAGGTGTATATCAGTATGTAGTGTCTCTATTTTAAGAGTCCTCTCCTGCTGATGTTCAGGTGTATATCAGTATGTAGTGTCTCTACTTTAAAGAGTCCTCTCCTGCTGATGTTCAGGTATATATCAGTAGTGTCTCTACTTTAAAGAGTCCTCTCCTGCTGATGTTCAGGTGTATATCAGTATGTAGTGTCTCTACTTTAAAGAGTCCTCTCCTGCTGATGTTCAGGTGTATCTCAGTATGTAGTGTCTCTACTTTAAAGAGTCCTCTCCTGCTGATGTTCAGGGTGTATATCAGTATGCAGTGTCTCTACTTTAAAGAGTCCTCTCCTGCTGATGTTCAGGTGTATATCAGTATGTAGTGTCTCTACTTAAAGAGTCCTTTCCTGCTGATGTTCAGGTGTATATCAGTATGTAGTGTCTCTACTTTAAAGAGTCCTCTCCTGCTGATGTTCAGGTGTATATCAGTATGTAGTGTCTCTACTTTAAAGAGTCCTCTCCTGCTGATGTTCAGGTGTATATCAGTATGTAGTGTCTCTACTTTAAAGAGTCCTCTCCTGCTGATGTTCAGGTGTATATCAGTATGTAGTGTCTCTACTTTAAAGAGTCCTCTCCTGCTGATGTTCAGGTGTATATCAGTATGTAGTGTCTCTACTTTAAAGAGTCCTCTCCTGCTGATGTTCAGGTGTATATCAGTATGTAGTGTCTCTACTTTAAAGAGTCCTCTCCTGCTGATGTTCAGGTGTATATCAGTATGTAGTGTCTCTACTTTAAAGAGTCCTCTCCTGCTGAGGTTCAGGTGTATATCAGTATGTAGTGTCTCTACTTTAAAGAGTCCTCTCCAGCTCATGTCCAGGTGTATATCAGTATGTAGTGTCTCTACTTTAAAGAGTCCTCTCCTGTTGATGTTCAGGTGTATATCAGTATGTAGTGTCTCTACTTTAAAGAGTCCTCTCCTGCTGATGTTCAGGTGTATATCAGTATGTAGTGTCTCTACTTTAAAGAGTCCTCTCCTGCTGATGTTCAGGTGTATATCAGTATGTAGTGTCTCTACATATCTCCATGCTTTAATGTTCAAAAAGCTCTTTATTTTTCTCATACTGCCTGTGCTGGAGCACCGCTTTTCACCCGCTGTCTGAAACCAGAGCCCAGTCTGCTCTGATTGGTTAGCTGGCCGGCTCTGTTGTGATTAGTCATCCGCTTAGAGATGTCCCGCTCAACGTACAATGTGTTGGAGCACTAGCCAATGGAAGCGTGAGTGTTGAATAGTGATGTCACTATGTTCAGGCAGTAAACAACGCTCTCTGGAGGGAACACAGGGAATTGATCCTTTGCAGACCATTTACATGCACAAAAGCCGAACCCGCTACAGGGTAGAAAACCCCCAATGCCTCAATGAAAAGTTGATAATGCATCATTTTACGTTTTTTTTCCTTTAAAGCCTTTGAAGAACAAAAGTTAACCTCCATTTGTCTTCGAGGTCAGAACACAATCTCCCGGCGAGGCCGTCAGCCGTCACTGACACGATTGCTTGCCGCTGTCATCTCATTCAATATTCAATCTGTGACCTGCTCACTTCATGTGCTTTCATATTTTTCCTCCTCTGTAATGAAATGAAGAGCAAACAGTCCGCCTGTCCTCCATAATCAAACAGTTCATTTTCAATGTGTCTGTTATTTCATTATTCAAAAAGGCGCCGCTGCTCAGCCTCAGAATGACCTTCACTGATCATTATTTGTGCACCACTTTCTCTGTCGATTCTCCATCCTCCTCCTCCTCCTCCCTTCATCATCTCCTTTCAGCCACCTGTCAAACCTTAATATGGCCTCCATAAACTGAAGAGTAAATAACCACCACCCCATAAATCTGTTCATCACTTCATATTGTAATATAAGTTGGCAGAGGGATTCATATTGTCATCGCAACAACACTATCTGAAATAGAGGACTAGAACTTTGTTTATTATGAGTTAAGAGTAACGCAGCTACTTAATAAAAACTCTGCAAACAAATAATCTTTGTTTTTCAATCTCTGCTGAAACTCCTGTATAAGGAAGCTACAGGAAGTATAGCTGAATCTTCTGGTTCTGAACGTCTGTAGGTGTTTTGAATAACCTGCAAGTCTTACAATTTATAATTGTGTTACATTCCAGAATGAAAAACGATTAAAATTGGGAGAGGAGGGAGTTGATTGCCAATTTCAATCGATTGTCAACAACCAAGCGTACATAAGCAACAAACCTTTCTCGAAGACGCAAATGTACCCAAACAACCGAACGTAACCCAGATACCAAACGTACTGAAACAAGTTGTCCCCAAACAACCAAACCTTGTGCATCTCATCATCCAAATGAACCCAGAAAATGTACCAAAACAACCAAATGCACCTAAACATACCTCAGTAACCCAAAATGCACCAAATGTAGCCCAACAACAAAACCTGCAAAGAAGAAAAAAACACTGTTTATTTGCAGAAAGGACACAGGCTTACAGAGGTGGATTCTATTAGTGATCTGTTCCAGTGATGAAGGGAAGGGAGGGAGTTCCCAATTTAAATCGAATGTCAACAACCCCAAAAAAAAAATATACCCAAACGTAATCCAGATACCAAACATACCTAAACAACTTCAACCCAATCAACCCAACTCAAAAAGGTTTTTTAGATCTCATCATCCAAAAGAACCCAGACAATTTACAAAACCAACCAAATGCACCTAAACATACCTCAGTAAACCAACATTGACCAAATCAACGCAACACCCAAACACACCGACAGAACAAAATGCCCTAAGAAAACCAACAAATCCCCCCAAAAATGCCCCAAAACGACCAAAAGTAACCCAAAAACCAAACACATGGTTTATTTGCATAAATGACTTCTGAAATTAATCTTACAGCGGTGGTTTGTATTAGTAATCTTTTCCATTGATTAACTGGGTCCCTTTAATCTGCTCTCATCCTGCCTAAAGTCTGGCGTTTTGTAGTTCTGCTGTCAGTGATGTTTCAGGAGGAATCATTCACATTGTATTTCAGATGTTGAAGCTGCAGGACAGTCGGAGTCTGCAGCCCCGAGTACTGACTGACAGATAAATGCTTTTATAACCTCCACCTATTCCACACACGGCAAGTGGTGATTGAGTGGGGCGGCTAAAGAGATCAGAGGTCAAGTGATGGAGGGATACAGTCCATCACCTCCAACAGTCTGAGCAAGAGGCATCAGAGTCAAACACACCACGGAGACACATCTACTAAAAGTAGGAGGAGATACTTCCACTGTGGAAGCAAAGAAAGACCATTGGAAATGTCATTGCAATAACAAAGCAATACAAACTGATTTTATGTACAAGTTGAGACGGATAATTTAAATGTCCAATAAATAGGCTATAATATAAACTTGGTTTGTATGCATGCATACACTAAACAAACCCAAAAAATACACCCAACAACTTAACATTCCCCAACAACCAAACATACACTAACAAAACAAAACATACCCCAAAAAAACAAAATTACCCAACAACCAAAGGTAATCCAACACAACTAAACAAAGCACTAAAATAAAACGCACCTAAACGAACCTCAATAAAACAAGATGGACCCCATCAACCAAACAACCAACAACACCCCGACAACCAAACGAACACTAAAACACCAAGGGCCTTTCTCATTTCTCTAACTCCCCTCCTCGACTCCCCTCCTCGACTCCTATCCTCGATACTTAGTCCCGCCCACAGGAGATGCCAGCCGAGGAGCCGAACCGAGGAGAGAGGAGGGGAAGCAGCAGGCGGTTAGAGAAATGAGAACTCCTCTCCTCTGAGCAGTCATTTTAAACAGACGTCCATTAATGATGACAGGAGGCACAGCAACCCTCTGTCTGATGGACAGATGTGTTCATGACCACTTCTATAGTTACTTTTAATTCATTCACAGTGCGGTATAATGAGACAATAACAGGCTACAGATGCGGACACACACACACACACACACACACACACACACACACACACACACACACACACACACACCACACACACACACACACACACACACACACACACACACCACCCCCTCTCCCCTCTCTGGTCGCTACAATGAGGAATATAAATTACGGGCCAAATGTTTTATTTACAAGTATTAAAAGTAAGCAGAGGACACCAAACCAACTGAGACCTGTCTGTCCGCTGCATCTACGCACACACTGTACCACACACACACACGCACACACAGTTCCTAACACAGGCTACAGCCGTTGTGTATTTTATTATGTGAAGCACTAAATGGTTTTAGAAAAATATCGACTCTTTGTAGAGGCCTGTTATACTGAGTGATATATATTATACACACTGCTCTGCTTTCTGCACGGACCTCACAGCTCTTCTCTCTGTAAACATCGCGTCGCGATGAAAGCAGTTAATAAAATAATATCCAGGGGATGCATGCAGAGCTGTCATTGGCTGAGATAAGTCCGGCCGTGCGTCACGACTCTTTGAAACATCTCTGTTGCCGGAAATGCATCCACGAAGGAGCCACGGAGGAGCCGTGGAGGACCTATCAGTGTATCCTCGGTTATAGCTCCTTCAGAGAGCTTCCTCGACGCTTGATCCTCGGTCCTCGAAGTGCATTTAGAGAAATGAGATGTCTTTCAACATGGCGCGCTGAAATTCATTTCCGGGTCACTACCGGAGGACCGAGGAGTCGAGGAGGGGGATTTGATGAAATGAGAAAGGGCCCAAATGTACCTCATCAACTAAAGGAACCCAAACCTTACCCCACACCACCAAACGTTCTCCAAATACCAAACGTACCCAAACAAACGGACACACAAACACATAAAAGGCCAACCAGATTTACCAAAACAATCAAATGCACCCCAACAACAAAACGCACCCCAACAACTTAACATTTCCCAACAATATCATGCACCACTACAACCAAACATACACTAAAAAACATAATCCCAAAAACCAAAAGTACCCAACAAGAGGTGCATAGCAATAAAATAAAATGCACCTAAACGTACCCCAATAACCAATCAATCAAACACACCCTACCAGCAAGAACATACCCAAACAACCAACAACACCCCAACAAATAAACGTACACTAAAAACCAAATGTACCTCATAAACCGAAAGAACCCAAACCACCAAATGTACTCAAACAACCTGACACCCAAACAAATAAAAGCCCATAATTAACCAGATTTACCAAAGTAAACCAAATGCACCCTAACAACCAAACGCACCCCAACAATTTAACATTTCCCAACAACATCATGCACCACAACAACCAAACGTACCCAACAACCAAAAGTACTCCAACACAACCAAACAGAGCAATACAATAAAATGCACCTAAACGAACCCCAATAACCAAAATGGACCCCATCAACCAAACAACCAACAACACCACGACAACCAAACGCACAATAAAAAACAAATGTACCTCATAAACCAAAATAACCCAAACTGTACCCCAACATGACCAAACGTACCCAAAATACCTGACACCTCAAACAAATCAAAGCTCATAGTTAACGAGATTTACGAAAGCAATCAAATGCACTCCAACAACCAAACATACACTAAAAACCAAAAGTACCCAACGACCAAAGGTAATCCAACACAACCAAACATACACTAAAATAAAATGCAGCTAAACGAACCCCAATAACCAAAATGGACACCATCAACCAATCATCCAAACACACCCCAAAAGCAAGGACATACCCAAACAACCAACAACACCCCAACAACTAAATGTACCCTATAAACCGAAAGAACCCAAACCACCAAATGTACTCAAACAGGACCAAACGTTCTCCAAATATCAAACGTACCCAAAAATCCATCAGAAAGCTGCAGCTGATTCAGAACGCTGCTGCTCGAGTCCTCACTAGCATTAAAAGAGTGGATCACATCAGTCCGGTTCTGAAATCTTTACACTGGCTTCCAGTCGGCCAAATAACTGATTTTAAAGTATTATTGCTAGTTTTTAAATCACAAAATGGTTTAGGACCAAAGTATATTAATGATCTCCTGCATAATTATGAACCATCAAGGTGTCTTCTGGGACGGGACTGCTCTCGGTTCCGAGAGTAAGAACAAAACATGGAAAAGCAGCGTTTAGCTATTATGCCCCGACAATCTGGAACAAACTGCCCGAATCAGACTCTTAGTATTTTCAAATCGAGACTGAAAACATTTATTTTTTCCGCTGCTTTTAATTGAGATGATCATATGCGCACTGCAGTATGCATTTTATTCATGTATTGTATAACTGCTGTGTTTAATTTATTACATTATTATTACATTACATGTCATTTGTTCCTTTTATCCATTATCTTTGCTTTTTAAATGCCTGTTGTAAAATGCCATTATATAATGTGTTTCTGCTGTATTTATTCTTAAATGTCTTTTAATTTATTTTGTAAAGCACTTTGAATTGTCGCGTGCTGAAAGGTGCTATATAAAGAACGATAGTTACGGCTGTAACTACGGTTCTATGAGTCCCGGATGACCGCCAGAGGCGGTGCTTTAGCACTGGATGTGTCCATCGCGCGCATGCGCAGCTCGAGTACCAGTACCAACAAAGTCACCTGTGACCCACGTGACACCGGCTATATCAGCCGGTGTCGTCAGTGGATCTGTTCCCAGAATCTTCTCGCGAGCACACAAGAATTCTGAGTGACAGGATACTCTGGCGGTCATCCGGGACTCAGAGAACCGTAGTTACAGCCGTAACTATCGTTCTATTTCGTCCCTACTGACCGCCAGAGGCGGTGCTTTAGCACTGGATGACCTATACCAACCATGTCATGAAGAATCCAAGCACTTACTCACCTAGCTGGAAGCAGCGGAGCTTGGCAACAGGACCACACCCAGAGGGTGAGGAGTGGCGACATTGACTCGGTAGAACCTGGAGAATGTGCCAGAAGACGCCCATGATGCCGCGGCACAGATGGTCTCCAGGGGCACCCCTCTTAGGGCAGCCCACGATGTTGAGATGCTTCTTATAGAGTGGCATCTCACCCCTGATGGCAGGGGGTGGCCACTGGCCCCATAGGCATGTGTGATGGTATCAACCACCCAGTGGGACAGCCGTTGCTTAGAGAGAGCACCACCCTTCTTAGTGCCGCCATGGCAAACGAAGAGCTGCTCTGACTGCCGTATACAGACCGTAGCATCAATATACGCCCTCAGGGCACGCACAGGGCACAGCAACTCAGGTGTGCCGCTCTCCTGTGGAATGTTAAAGCGTGCCAGCTGGATAGGCCGATTGGAGTGGGCTAGTGGAAGCACCTTGGGCAGGAACGCCACATTCGGCCAGAGGATAACGCCCGAGTCATCGGAGTTCCACCTCAGGCATGTACTGCTTACGGAGAGGGCATGAAGCTCTCCGACTCGCTTCCCTGAGGTTACGGCAAGCAGAAATGCTGCCTTCAGGGACAGCCACTTAAGCCCGACCTGGGCCAGGGGCTCGAAGGGCGGAGATGATAGGGCATTCAGCACTAGGGGCAGGTCCCAAGCCGGGGCCCTTGGGGTGCTAGGGGGACGCTGCCGTAGAGCCCCTCTTAGAAAGAGGGACACCAACCTGTGGTGTCCCACTGTGGCGCCATCGACTCCGACATGTCGGGCAGAGATCGCAGCCATATACACCTTCAAAGTGGAGTGAGAACGTCCACTCTCCAGAAGGGACTGCAGGAACTCCAAAATGGTGGCCACGGAGCAATGCCCCGGATTCTCAGCCTTACTCACACACCAGTGGGAGAAGAGCTCCCATTTGCACTCATACTGTGCCCGAGTGGATGGAGCTCTGGCATTCAGGATAGTTTCCCTGACTGATGCCGTGACGCCGCTCAACAGTGGGTTGGGCCCTGCAGAGGCCAAACCCAGAGCTAAAGGCGGTGAGAGTCGGGACGCCAGATCTGACCCTTGAGCTGTGACAGAAGGTCCTTCCTGTCGGGGAGACGCCAAGGTGGGCTGCAGCAGAGACTGCGCAGCAGTGGGAACCAGACTCTCCCCGGCCAGCGGGGGGCGACCAGAAGGAGCCTGTGCCCCTGAGTAAGGACCCTCTGAAGCGTCTGCCGTATCAGAGGCAGCGGCGGGAAGGCATACAGGAGAGTGTCCGGCCAGTCGTGCGCCAGGGCATCCTGACCCAACGGGCTGGTCACCTCCGTCCAGGAGAACCAGAGGGGGCAGTGCCTCGACTCTTCTGAGGCAAAGAGGTCCACCTCGGCCCTGCCGAAAAGGCTCCAAATTGTCTCCACCACCTCTGGGTGAAGCCTCCACTCCCCCGGTGGAGGCTTGCGCCGTGAGAGGAAATCTGCGACCTGATTCAGGTCTCCTGGCAGAAAGACTGCCTGCAGACTGGCGAGGCGGGGGAGCGCCCAAGGCAAGAGGCTCTGTGAAACACGGAGCAGCTGTGTGGACCTGGTGCCCCCCTGGTGGTAGATTTGGGCAACGGCGGACATGTTGTCCGAACGAATGAGCACATGCCTGCCCGCCAGTTGGGGTAAAAAGTGCATGAGTGCGAGCAACACAGCCCGCAGCTCCAGCACATTGATATGGTGTGCACCTTCCTGGGCAGACCACTGCCCCTGCACAGTCCTGCCCTGCCACACCGCACCCCACCCCGAGAGACATGCATCCACAGTGACCGTCTCCCGGCGGGATGGCATGGCGCCCATAGGCACACCCATCAGAAGATAGGCCCTGTCCCTCCAGCGGGACAGAGAGTGGAGGCAACGCTGAGACACCCTGACTCTCTTGTGCCTGTGCCGCTTGGCGTCCAAGCGAAAGTTGTTCAGCCACATCTGCATGGGGCGCAGTAATAGCATGCCCAAGGGCACAACGGCTGAGGCAGCTGTCAGTCTGCCTAAGAGCCGGAGGAACTGGATGTAAGGCACCCTCTTGCCCAGTCTGAAGATGCGAAGATGGTGGAAATGTCGTCCACACGACGAGGTGTCAAGTAGGCCCTCATGGCGACCGAGTCTAGGACCATCCCCAGGTAAGTGACCTGTTGGGAAGGGTCCAGGCAACTCTTCCCGGCGTTCACTGTTAGGCCCAACCGGGCTACATGGGATGAGAGGCGCGCCGTATCCTGGGCCACTTGGGCCCGGGACGGCGCGCAAACCAGCCAGTCGTCCAGATATGGCAGGACCTTCATGCCCTGTGCCTGCAGGGGAGCGAGCGCTGCCGCTACAACCCTGGTGAACACCCTTGGAGAGAGGGAGAGACCAAAGGGAAGCACCCGGAACTGATAATGTCGGCCCTGAAAGGCGAACCTCAAGAACTTCCGGTGATGGGATGCAATTGGCACGTGGAAGTAGGCGTCCTTCAAGTCCACGGTTGTGAACCACTCCCCCTGTGTGACAACACGAAGGGTGTCTGCTGTGGTTAGCATATGGAAGGGCAGTACCCTCAAGAATCTGTTGATTCCTCTGAGGTCCAGAACTGGACGGAATTCGCCAACTTTCTTGCTCACAAGAAAGTACGCCGAGTAGAACCCCCCGCCCTGAAGCAGGGGGTCCACTGGCTCGATTGCGCCCTTGGCCAAGAGGACGGACAACTCTTGGGCCAGAGCTAAGGCCTTCGCCGGGTCGTTGACAACTGTCATACTGACCCGGCCGAAGGCTAGGGGCCGGCGTCGGAACTGCAATTCGTAGCCCTGGGCTAGGGTGGAAATCACCCAAGGGTCGGAAGTACAGGCAGCCCAGTAGCTGAGCTGCTGCTGGGAAAAACAGCCGACGACCGGCCTCGGGACTTCAGGGCCTAGCCCCCCGGCCCCTGGGGCCCCCTGGGGGGCGCCGGTAAGGCTCTAAAGCACGAGGCCGCCTGGAAGCCAGGCGACCTGGGGCATGAAAGCCATCGGCCGGTTGAGTGGACCGCTGGGACCTCTGCAGACCACCCCTGTAAGCCGGTGGCTGAGTGCGGCTGCTAGAGCGGCCCCTGGGCCTGCTGGGAGTGGCCACGGGTCTGCGAAGACCCGAGAGCTGCTGCCTGGTCTGCCTAGCTTGGGCAGCGCGCTCCAGCGCCTCCAGGGCAGCTGACCCAAACAGCTCCCCTGGCACGACTGGCACGCTACGGAGGACTCTCCTACATGTGTCCGTCAGTGGTGACTGAGCCAGCCAAACCTGGCGACGAGTCTGTACCAGAAAGGACATAACTCGTCCCAATTCCCTAGTCATTAGGGCAAAGGCCTGCAGTGATGTCCATGTCGGTAGCCAGCTGATCCACTTTAGAGGACAGCCTGTTTCTAGTCCTCCTATTGGGGGGTGCACTTATGGCCATCGCTCCCTCAAGTCGCCGGGGACGGCCGAACTGATCAGGAGGAGGATGTGACCAAGAGAGGTGTCCGTTGGCTGCCGCCAGCTGTTCCACCTCAGTGAGTCTAGCCATTCTGAGTGCCCGGGGCATGCAGCTACAGTTCATGCAGGCCCCTACCGTGAGAGCCTCCCTTAGATGCTCGAGGCCGAGGCAAGAGGGGCAGCGGTCATGGCCGTCCTCCGGCTCAAGAGAAGCCATACAGGCGCTACATGCATGAGCCATTCTGTAGGTAGCCAGACGCAGCGTAGCCGGGAGCGGGTGCGGGAACACAGCCTTCACCAGCTACCTGCTTCACAGAAAGAGTAGAGCCGCGCCGCTACTCGCCAAACAGAAAGAGGGATGTAAGTATACCCACGTTACAGGCAGAGGGAGCGGGAGCGAGAGCACTGCCTTCACCTAGCTGGGTTAATAAATAAGGCAGTTTACCAGGAGCGGGGAGGAGAACACTGCCTTCACTGGTTGAGCTAGAGGCGAGTGCCAGATGCAGCGTAACCGGGAGCGGGTGCGGGAACACAGCCTTCACCAGCTACCTGCTTAACGGGAACCGGGCAATTTAGCGTCTACCAGGAGCGGGGGCGAGAACACTGCCTTCACTGGTGAATTTAAGACAAATGCCAGATGCAGCGTAACCGGGAGCGGGTGCGGGAACACAGCCTTCACCAGCTACCTGCTCAACGGAATAAACGAGGCAGTTTAGCGTCTACCAGGAGCGGAGGCGAGAACACTGCCTTCACTGGTTAAATTAAACACGAATGCCAGATGCAGCGTAACCGGGAGCGGGTGCGAGAGCACAGCCTTCACCAGCTACCTGCTTAAAGGAATAAACAAGGTAGTTTGGCGTCTACCAGGAGCGGGGGCGAGAGCACTACCTTCACTGGTTAAATTAAAGACGAATGCCTACCTGCTGAACGGGAAGAGTAGAGCGGTGCTGCTACTCGCCGAACAAACAAAGGGGATGTAGCTACACCCCAATCAAGAAGCTTTACACAAGCTAAGACCGGAAACTGGCTTCTAAAGAAAAAACAGCACGGGAAACTCCGGTGCTTAACACGGCGTCAGCCGAGTGGCTGCAGCGCTACTGCTAACTAGCTCAATGCTAATGAAGTTTGCAGAATAAGTACAAAAGCACAGCAAGGGCAACTCCTGGGAGAGGGAGCGGAAACACCTCCGTCACCATAAAAGTTGAAGCCCAAAAAGCAAAACAGACAGTAACGGGACAACTAGGCTGGGAGAGGGAGCGAAAACACTGCCATCACCAACCAAGCCGACACCAACCTGTCCGAACGAAGTCTCTGCGCAGCCAGTCACAGCTCCTGGAGGACGGGTAAACCCGCGGCCCCGACTGGATGAGTCCCGAAGCTGCACGCAGCCAGCTGTTTGCAGAGAATCCTTAACAAATATTCCAACCGAACGAACGCTGTAGGCTACAAAAAATGTAGCCAAGGTACTCTCGCGCAGCGAGAAGATGAAAGGAACAGATCCACTGACGACACCGGCTGATATAGCCGGTGTCACGTGGGTCACAGGTGACTTTGTTGGTATTGGTACTCGAGCTGCGCATGCGCGCGATGGACACATCCAGTGCTAAAGCACCGCCTCTGGCGGTCAGTAGGGACGAAATAGAACTTGCCTTGCCCAAACAACCAGACATGCCAACAAATAAAACCTCATAATTAACCAGATTTACCAAAACAACCAAACGTAACCTAATAACATATTCCACACTGTGATTTCAGGACTTTGACTTGTATGTATATGTTTAGGTTTTATACTTTTACTTAATTAATGGATCTGAGTACTTCTTGCAAGACTGTTGTCCTGTTATTAAGAACTCACAACACCTGAACACACCTGAGTTAGATAAGATGGTTTATCACCTGCTTCATGACACCGATTATCAGGATAAGTGAAGCCAGACGACCCAAGAAAGAGACTCAGTTCTTCCCCCATCTCTTCATATCCTCATGCCCACGTTTTTGAATCCTCCTCCATGCTTCCCTACTCTGCTCCCTGACAAATATATGAATCAAAGGATTATAAATTAATATCCAGCAGGCTTGTCTGAAACAGTTTGTGCAGTAATTTATCTTCTGAGCTCATGGTCTGGTTATGTAAGTAAATATGGGAGCAATCCATAACTGCGACCTTGATAGTCGCCCCTCAGAGGTCAGCACTAATTGGCGGTGGGAACGAGCGATTAAACGAGTCGTACGTCTGCAGGAGTCAATACAAAGATTTCCTGCTCCCACACAGTGCAGAGTTTACATTACATAGAGGAAACCAGTCACAGGGGTCAAAGGTTAAGATGTATGGATAAAACCCTTACAATATTTACTTTTCTCTTGTTCTTTAGCTAGTTTTCCTTGAGTTGCATTGAGTCAGTAATGAGCAAATGAGTTAGTATTTATTTACTTAATACAGGAACTTAACATGGGGAATGCTCTAAAAATGTGAATTAAATGTTGGTTTTAAAATTATACATTATGTGTGATACATAAGACATAGTTATCTCTGCAAAATAAATACTATATTTCTATCCAAAACAACCTTAGAGTTCATTTTGAGTTCATAATATTCATATTTAATCCATCAATCAATGTTTATTTATACAGCCCAATATCACAAATGTTACATTTGTCTCCGTGGACTTCACAGTTTGTACAGAATATCAGTATTGTGAGTGAAACTTCTTTGCAGCAATGCAGAGCCAAGGCTCAGGAAAGGATGGAAGCTGGAGCGGCTTTAGTCAAACACTGTTATTTATTGAGAGTAGAATACGGCCGGAGAGATCACAAAAAGTATATCACACTTTCATGTGAGCCACCTAGCAACACTCTGAAGACAAAGGGTAGAAACACAGATAGATATATCCTTAAAGGAGTGTCCTAAAAAGCCCACCTTTCCTATCTTAATCATTACCAGACATTGGAACAAAGACCCGTTTGTATTACAAACCCACATGTGCCAAACCCCTCACCCACAGGAAGACAGAGGACCTCTTGACCTGTGTCCTCCTTAACATTCCAGGCAGGAGTATATGCGATTTAACGAAAAGCATATCTCTGTGATTAACAGTTTCTCAGAATAGCTGAGAAACTCAAGACACAAAGAGATCGGATTAAAATATTCTCTGACAAGTATGACAATACACCCTCTGTCCTTAGACCCTCTGTCCTTAGACCCTCTGTCCTTAGACCCTCACATCGTACAAGGAAAACATTTTAAGTGCAAGTTATTATTTTTTTCATTGATTTATTGCCTTGACAATTGGCCAAGACCTAAATTGAAAAAGCCCTACATGCATCATATTTTACAATTTCCATGTCTACGGTAACTTTTACAAGGATTTTCAACTTGTTATGGCCACCTGTATAATTTCACTTGGATTTGATGATACTGTCAGCTTTATAATTTATTAAAATTAAGCTCAAGCTAAGTTTCGTATATGACAAAATAAGGACACCATGCATGCATGTGTTAGAAAGGTGTTCAAGGAGTCCCATTACGCTCATTTTCAGTTTCATGTTGTGTTTTTGTGCTTAAAGTTTGACTGACTGATGCATTGAGCTGAATTTAAAATAGCAAACAAAAAGAAATACACTATATGAATATCTTTTAGTTTGAAATGCAGTTAACCAGAAATTAAGCTTAATTTATTGACAGTTTATTTTCCTGCATTTGAGACACACTACTGTTACATTCAAATATACACTTTGCAATTATAGGTCACCCCTCACTCACACACACACACACACACACACACACACACACACACACACACACACACACACACACACACACACACACACACACGCAAATACCATGTATACATCACTTCAGGGGACATTACATTGACTTATATGTATTTCCTGGAGACTTATCCTAACCTTAACCATAACCAACACATGCCTAACCCTAACCCTTACCCTAATCCTAAACCTTACCCTTACCCTAATCCTAAACCTAACCAAGTCTTCACCCTAAAATTAATGATTCCCCTCATGGGGGAGGCGAGTCCCCACACGTGACTGTATAAACAGATGTAGGTCCCCACAAGTATAGTAATGAAAGGCCACACACACACACACACACACACACACACACACACACACACACACACACACCACTGCAGGAAAGTAATGGTTTATTCAATCACTCTCAGAAACAGTCTGCCATGTTATGACAACCCATTAAACACTAAATTAAATGTGTTGCCCCCCCCTCCTCCCCTTGAGGACGTTTTATTTTTTTTGCTGGATGTTTGATGTTTGATTTTAAGAAGCTGTTTGTTCACCTCCTCTTCCTGCCGTCAGAGCGCCGAAGAGGCTTGACACATTTTTTCTAAAAGGGAGATAAATGACCCGTCAGCGCGGATGTACACAGTGCGACTCGGACATCCCAGAATGTGAAGGGGCCGGCTGATTGGCTGTGAAAAATGAGATGTCACTTAAATTGTAAAACCACGCTCCGGCTGTCAGCCACAGACACTTTCATATCACTACATGACAGAGGGAGGGAGAGTTCTGAATAATAATATCATGAACATGGTATCATAACACTTTCATTGTGATTAAAGCAACTGCAGGCCTCCTGAATGTGAATCAAACAAATACTTTAAAATAAAACCAATGGTTGAGACATTTCTTGGGAGTAAAGATATTACGGTGGCAGATCAGTGCAAACGTGCTACAACAGCGCAACATATGTGCTGCAGTCATCTTCACCATCTTGATGAAACATGCGCTGTGTTTAATAAAAGCGCCGCAAATAGTAAATGCAGCAAGAAGCTCGGTGACATTCAGGATTATAAAGCTGGACATTTGTCTCTGTTGGCTAAGTTAGTCTGTCTCATAACTGTAAGTGTTTGTCAGTATATTTGAAATGACTAGGTTAGCCACGTTAGCTAGCTAGCTTACAGCAGATCTGCATACAACGTAAGGAATCATGTGATCACATTGTTAAAATAAGACTATGAAACTTATATTTTAGTTTCCAAAGACAGTTGGACAATTTTATAATCCTGAACGTCAACAAGCGCTCCGGTCCCAGCTGTGTGCGTCACTTTTAAAGTGTCTGTTGTGTTTTCAGCTTCTTGAAGCAGACATATTCTTATTTATTTTTTAATTAGGACTGTTTGGTCAAGAGGGATTGTTTCCGGAAAATGTTGTCACTCTCTGAAGTCGAAGATAATTGGGGAAGGTTTGAAGGGCTTTTTGCATGCTCAAATTTGTTTTCCAAAGTAGGGACATTGTGATTGGTAAAGACCAGTGGCGAGTTGTAACAGCGTATACTTCAGCGGAATATCAAAACAACGGCCCGTGGTGCAAAACGCATCAATGAAAGCGACCCTCTACCACACAAAACAACACCTGTAAATAACACAATTTGTGTTCTTTGAAATTGAAAAGGATATTGCTTTGTGTCGTTCCAGCTGTATATATGATCTTAAGTGTAATTTGGCTTGGCTTTGTATGGACATGCTTGTATTTTGAAGGCGAGTTTACGCAGTTGACAGGAAGTTGTTGTTGCTATGGAAACAAGAAAAGCTTCACAACGGGCGGAACTTGTCATAAAGTCCGCGATAATAAAACCCACCCATTTAGAGGGAAGATATGATTGGTCAATTGTACTGTCATTTGACATTACTCTCTCGTTCAGGTACTATAGCGGGCACTCTGTGAATTCATAGCTGGATCACCTAGCTCCTCTCTTCACAGGAACTCACAGAGACGAGCTTCTTTCATTTAACCCTTCACATTCAAGCAGAAACTGAATAGGCAGATTCAAAGGTTTTATTTCTTTGGAAATGTTATTTTAAATACAATAAATCAAGTTATTTTGGTAAAACTAATGAAAAATATAACTAAACACATTTTTTTTTTTTAATGTTTTTAAATATTATTTTGTAGAATATCTTAGGCCCTCAGAGGGCCTAGAGGGCCCTGACGGCTCGCCACTGGTAAAGACATTTTGCCAAAGCGAAGGTCAGCGTCTCTGGAATGCAGTATGTCCACGAGTGTCCTCACAAGTACAGTGTGCAGTTGTGTGAAGCATCTGTTCTCAGCTGGCGTCCCTTTGCTCTTTCTTATTAATCACAGATTAGTGACCTTTCCCTCTGGTTTAGTACATTGTCTCAGGATTGTCCTGTGAGGAGGAGGAGGAGGAGGAGGAGGAGGAGGAGGAGGAGGAGGAGGAGGAGGAGGAGGAGGAGGAGGAGGAGGAGGAGGAGGAGGAGGAGGAGGAGGAGGAGGAGGAGGAGGAGGAGGACAAAGACAAAGGGAGTTTCATGTCAGCATACCTGGACAGAGTACCAACCGATGTCCACCGTGACCCCCTCCACCTCTACACCCTCGCTCTACTGCTCCGTGACACCAACATCCATCACCTCTGGATGCAGGTCGACATCCATCAGAGGCGGAGACTCAGCATCACGGAAAGAAGTCGCCCCCCCCCCATGGGTTTTGGAAAGTGTGTGTGTGTGTGTGTGTGTGTGTGTGTGTGTGTGTGTGTGTGTGTGTGTGTGTGTGTGTGTGTGTGTGTGTGTGTGTGGTGTGTGTGTGTGTGTGTGATATTGACCTGTCATCTGAATATCTAATAGGGACCATGACAGTGTGTTTCCATTACAGATTAAGTTCACATTTTAACTGGACAGAAAATGTGACCACTAAAGAAATAATGGATTTATTTTACGACATTTTGAAAAGGCAGGAAACTTTGCGTTTTTTAGTGCAAGGACAGTTTGTAAATGTGGGGACATTATTTTAAGTCAAGGTCGTTTATATGCATTTTTGTTTAGTGGAGTTTAGAAAAATAAGAAAAGGTACTAATAGGTGTCCTTGGCTGACTTCCACTGGACCTCCATATTTTAGAAAAAGGCGAGACAGTCCGTCCCTTTGCTCCAGAACAACTTTCAAGCGTTAAATCAAAAGTGGGAAATTAATGACAGTGAACAAGCATACCTGAGTCCCCCCTTCTGCTACCTGCTCGATGTAATACAGAAGAAAGAAAGAAAAGTAAAGTTTATTTAGGTCGGAGCGTCCCCTCTGGTTACAGAGATCTTCTGGCTGCTGTTTCTGTAACAGATTGTGTGGGGATTTCAAACGGGATGCCTCCACAGCAATAGAGATTAGGCAATTAACCTCCATGTCACTGTAATTATTGAGACACTTTAGCAAAAAATGAATTAATTTCCCAAAAGGTGCCAGTAGAAAAAAATGAAAACAGAATGAACTGCTGCCCGGCCACAGAGAAACAGAGAGCGATACAATGCCGGCGGGTAATTAGAGGAAATTAAAGAATCATCTCGTGAAGTAATATCAAGGTTTGTGAGTGAAGTCTGAGGCCAAACAGAGCCAGGCTGCGTTCAAAAGCCACACAATATCAGTCATGTTGGCGAAGGATGCTTTAAAGAGGACTTATTATTGTTTTTGGGGGTTTCCCTTTTCATGTAGTTATATGGGTTATTGCTGTGTTCCCTCCTGATTACACCTCCATTGGACTCCTTTGTTTACTTCCTGAACATATTGACATCACTCTTGAACACTCATGCTCCTATTGGCTAGCACTCCAACACATTGTACGTGATAGGCTAAGGGGCGGGACATCTCTAAGCGGTTGACCAATGACAACAGAGCCGGCCAGCTAACCAATCAGAGCAGACTGGGCTCTGGTTTCAGACAGAGGGTGAAAAGCGGTGCTCCAGCACAGGCAGTATGAGAAACATAAAGAGCTTTTTGAACATTAAAGCATGGAGACATGTAGAGACACTACATACTGATATACACCTGAACATCAGCAGGAGAGAACTCTTTAAAGTAGAGACACTACATACTGATATACACTTGAACTTCAGCAGGAGAGGACTCTTTAAAGTAGAGACACTACATACTGATATACACCTGAACATCAGCAGGAGAGGACTCTTTAAAGTGGAGACACTACATACTGATATACACCTGAACATCAGCAGGAGAGGACTCTTTAAAGTAGAGACACTACATACTGATATACACCTGAACATCAGCAGGAGAGGACTCTTTGAAGTAGAGACACTACATACTGATATACACCTGAACATCAGCAGGAGAGGACTCTTTGAAGTAGAGACACTACATACTGATATACATCTGAAAATCAGTAGGAGAGGACTCTTTAAAGTAGAGACACTACATACTGATATACACCTGAACATCAGCAGGAGAGGACTCTTTAAAGTGGAGACACTACATACTGATATACACCTGAACATCAGCAGGAGAGGACTCTTTAAAGTAGAGACACTACATACTGATATACATCTGAACATCAGCAGGAGAGGACTCTTTAAAGTGGAGACACTACATACTGATATACACCTGAACATCAGCAGGAGAGGACTCTTTAAAGTAGAGACACTACATACTGATATACACCTGAACATCAGCAGGAGAGGACTCTTTAAAGTAGAGACACTACATACTGATATTCACCTGAACATCAGCAGGAGAGGACTCTTTAAAGTAGAGACACTACATACTGATATACACCTGAACATCAGCAGGAGAGGACTCTTTAAAGTAGAGACACTACATACTGATATACACCTGAACATCAGCAGGAGAGGACTCTTTAAAGTGGAGACACTACATACTGATATACACCTGAACATCAGCAGGAGAGGACTCTTTAAAGTAGAGACACTACATACTGATATACACCTGGACATCAGCAGGAGAGGACTCTTTAAAGTAGAGACACTACATACTGATATACACCTGAACATCAGCAGGAGAGGACTCTTTAAAGTAGAGACACTACATACTGATAGACACCTGAACATCAGCAGGAGAGGACTCTTTAAAGTAGAGACACTACATACTGATATACACCTGAACATCAGCAGGAGAGGACTCTTTAAAGTAGAGACACTACATACTGATATACATCTGAACATCAGCAGGAGAGGACTCTTTAAAGTAGAGACACTAAAGTACATACTGATATACACCTGAACATCAGCAGGAGAGCACTCTTTAAAGTAGAGACACTACATACTGATATACACCTGAACATCAGCAGGAGAGGACTCTTTAAAGTAGAGACACTACATACTGATATACACCTGAACATCAGCAGGAGAGGACTCTTTAAAGTAGAGACACTACATACTGATATACACCTGAACATCAGCAGGAGAGGACTCTTTAAAGTAGAGACACTACATACTGATATACACCTGAACATCAGCAGGAGAGGACTCTTTAAAGTGGAGACACTACATACTGATATACACCTGAACATCAGCAGGAGAGGACTCTTTAAATTGGAGACACTACATACTGATATACACCTGAACATCAGCAGGAGAGGACTCTTTAAAGTAGAGACACTACATACTGATATACACCTGGACATCAGCAGGAGAGGACTCTTTAAAGTAGAGACACTACATACTGATATACACCTGAACATCAGCAGGAGAGGACTCTTTAAAGTAGAGACACTACATACTGATATACACCTGAACATCAGCAGGAGAGGACTCTTTAAAGTAGAGACACTACATACTGATATACACCTGAACATCAGCAGGAGAGGACTCTTTAAAGTAGAGACACTACATACTGATATACACCTGGACATCAGCAGGAGAGGACTCTTTAAAGTAGAGACACTACATACTGATATACACCTGAACATCAGCAGGAGAGGACTCTTTAAAGTAGAGACACTACATACTGATATACATCTGAACATCAGCAGGAGAGGACTCTTTAAAGTAGAGACACTAAAGTACATACTGATATACACCTGAACATCAGCAGGAGAGGACTCTTTAAAGTAGAGACACTACATACTGATATACACCTGACTTCAGCAGGACAGGACTCTTTAAAGTAGAGACACTACATACTGATATTCACCTGAACATCAGCAGGAGAGACTCTTTAAAGTAGAGACACCTACATACTGATATACACCTGAAACATCAGCAGAGAGGACTCTTTAAAGTAGAGACACTACATACTGATATACACTCTGAACATCAGCAGGAGAGGACTCTTTAAAGTAGAGACACTACATACTGATATACACTGAACATCAGCAGGAGAGGACTCTTTAAAGTAGAGACACTACATACATCTGACTTATTACCACCCTGAACTCAGCAGGAGAGGACTCTTTAAAGTAGAGACACTACATACTGATGATACACCTGAACATCAGCAGGAGAGGACTCTTTAAGTAGAGACACTACATACTGATATACACAGCTGAACATCAGCAGGAGAGGACTCTTTAAAGAGATAGAGGACACTACATACTGATATACACCTGAACATCAGCAGGAGAGCACTCTTTAAAGTAGAGACACTACATACTGATATACACCTGAACATCAGCAGGAGAGGACTCTTTAAAGTAGAGACACTACATACTGATATACACCTGAACATCAGCAGGAGAGGACTCTTTAAAGTAGAGACACTACATACTGATATACACCTGAACATCAGCAGGAGAGGACTCTTTTAAAGTAGAGACACTACATACTGATATACACCCTGAACATCAGCAGGAGAGGACTCTTTAAAGTGGAGACACTACATACTGATATACACCTGAACATCAGCAGGAGAGGACTCTTTAAATTGGAGACACTACATACTGATATACACCTGAACATCAGCAGGAGAGGACTCTTTAAAGTAGAGACACTACATACTGATATACACCTGGACATCAGCAGGAGAGGACTCTTTAAAGTAGAGACACTACATACTGATATACACCTGAACATCAGCAGGAGAGGACTCTTTAAAGTAGAGACACTACATACTGATATACACCTGAACATCAGCAGGAGAGGACTCTTTAAAGTAGAGACACTACATACTGATATACACCTGAACATCAGCAGGAGAGGACTCTTTAAAGTAGAGACACTACATACTGATATACACCTGGACATCAGCAGGAGAGGACTCTTTAAAGTAGAGACACTACATACTGATATACACCTGAACATCAGCAGGAGAGGACTCTTTAAAGTAGAGACACTACATACTGATATACATCTGAACATCAGCAGGAGAGGACTCTTTAAAGTAGAGACACTAAAGTACATACTGATATACACCTGAACATCAGCAGGAGAGGACTCTTTAAAGTAGAGACACTACATACTGATATACACCTGGACATCAGCAGGACATGACTCTTTAAAGTAGAGACACTACATACTGATATACACCTGAACATCAGCAGGAGAGAACTCTTTAAAGTAGAGACACTACATACTGATATACACCTGAACATCAGCAGGAGAGGACTCTTTAAAGTAGAGACACTACATACTGATATACACCTGAACATCAGCAGGAGAGGACTCTTTAAAGTAGAGACACTACATACTGATATACATCTGAACATCAGCAGGAGAGGACTCTTTAAAGTAGAGACACTAAAGTACATACTGATATACACCCTGAACATCAGCAGGAGAGGACTCTTTAAAGTAGAGACCTACATACTGATATACACCTGAACATCAGCAGGAGAGGACTCTTTAAAGTAGAGACACTACATACTGATATACACCTGAACATCAGCAGGAGAGGACTCTTTAAAGTAGAGACACTACATACTGATATACACCTGAACATCAGCAGGAGAGGACTCTTTAAAGTAGAGACACTACATACTGATATACACCTGAACATCAGCAGGAGAGGACTCTTTAAAGTAGAGACACTACATACCGATATACACCTGAACATCTGCAGGAGAGGACTCTTTAAAGTAGAGACACTACATACTGATATACACCTGAACATCAGCAGGAGAGGACTCTTTAAAGTAGAGACACTACATACTGATATGAAGCTGAAAATGAGCTTAATGTGTCCTCTTTAATAGAAACACTGTGAGTTGAAAGCATTCACACTGTAACACATTAGCATACTAATTAAAATACCATCATATCCCGCAGCATATGATCCTCACAAACACGGCTCCCTGTGACCTTTGACCCCTGATGACACTGATTTCATTAATCCTCGCTGCACTCGATGTAATTAAAGAGCCTGTGGCGCGGCAGGAATATCAATCGCTGGAGTTGTGGCGGAGCGGGCGCCTCCGTCCTCCCACGTGTTCAGAGGGTCCATCAAGTGGAGGACGGGATGTAATATTAACGCCACCGCAGACTCTCCTGTCAGCGCAGAACTTTAATTATTCGTGAGAATCCTCTTCCATTTATGATGAGACAAAAAGGTGAAGGTGATTTTAATATTGCATTACTTCTTTTAAGTAACTTGTGCTTTTTCCTGACAGGTGTGGAATAAATAGACTTTTAGTTTCATATCTGCAGGGAATAATAATGTTGGGCTGAAGGATCAAATGTGTTGCTTTGGTCAACATTTTGCAAGGTTTGAAAAATATAATTGATCAATATCACGACACAAAATGTAATTTAATTGTCAAAAACATAAATACAACATTTTAAAACATTCATTTGCTTCGAGTTACTCAAACGATTGAATAATTAAGTTACAACTCAATTAAATTGAGTTGTATTCAGATTATTTAGAATCTATTGATCAATTTCAGCCTCCAAGGGGGAAACTGTGGCCGCTAAAAGGTTAGGGACATTTTTAAATATCAAACAAACATAACGCTACTGTTTCCAACTACAGTAAGAGAGAAATATATTTATTTTTAATTTTTCTTAAGACCAAGAAATGTGAGTATATTTGACTTTAAAACATACATTGACAAGTTAATGTTGTTGAGAAGCTGCCGAAGGAGAATAATGGAGGAGTTATTGTTCATTATTGTTCCCAAAGCTTGATTGAGCCCAAAGCATCCGTGTCTTTTTTTTCAAGCTCTTCCCAAACCAAAAGCTTAAAGTTACTTAACTTAATTTAAAAAAAGAAATGACCATCCATTATTAAAAGGTGATCCAGCAGAGGATTTAAAAAGATTGATTTTAAATCACACACACACAATTAAAGCTATATACACATAGAGAATTATATACACACACACACACACACACACACACACACATACCATATATACATCACTTCAGGGGACATTACATTGACTTACATGCATTTCCTGGAGACTTATCCTACCCTAAACCATAACCAACACATGCCTTACCCTAAACCTAACTAAGTCTTCACCCTAAAATTAATGATTCCCCTTATGGGGACCTCCATTTTGTCCCCATAAGGGAGGGCGAGTCCCCACACGTGACTGTCTAAACAGATTTATGTCCCCACAAGTATAGTAATGCTAGGCCACACACACACACACACACACACACACACACAACACACACACACACACACACACACACACACACACACACACACACACACACACACACACACACACACACACACACACACACTCACACACGCTTGGAAACACAAATGCACACAAACAATTAGAGCCACACACACACACACACACAATTGGAGACACACACACAGGAGACACAAATGCACACAAACACGCAAACAATTAGAGCCACACCAGAATTTGAGCCACAAAACGCACACACACAGACAGACAGACAGACAGACAGACAGACAGACAGACAGACAGACAGACAGACACACACACACACACACACACACACACACACACACACACACACACACACACACACACACACACACACACACACACACACACACACACACACACAGAACTGCCATTAAACATTTGGAAATGTGTTTAATAAACATGATACACCTACTGTATAAATCAACCTTGCAGCCTTATTTAAATCTAATACAAATCCCTCAAGCGTTTAAGTTTAATTGGGTGACAGAACACAAATAATCTTGGATGTTATCAGGTACAAACAATTATTACATCACCTCACAGCAGATCTCTCAGTGGTGCTTGTTTTGATAACACTTTAATGATGAAAAAGAAGACATTTAAAAGTTTCATTAATGGCACGAGATGTATTTCCCCATCTCTTTGAGCAGCGGCTCTAATTCTATGTTGTAAGAACTAAAAGAACAATATGAGAAGACAGATAAAGAATAAGGAGACCATAAGGAAGGAAAGCAGTGAGTCAGCGTTTGTGTTTCTCCCTCTCATGTATCAGTGAACTCATCCGTCAGCAGAGAGGAGATGTTTTCATTCAGCAGGTAATGATTTCCCCTCCTCTTTTTTTCCCTTAGCTCTGCGCTCATTAAATGCTGCTATGCTAATAAGGAGGCGCCTGCATTGGTCTGAACAAACACTGATTACAGCTGCTCATTAAGCGCCGGCTCTCGTGACAGAGGAGCAGCTGAAGCCACAGACAGACGTCGCTACAAACAGCTTTGTGGGAAGGCTTTTTTATATTTTGGGTTTGTGAACAGAGTCAAACATTTGAAACAAGTGGACATTAGAGCTTGTGGGGTTAAGTCTTTAAACAAATATTATAACAAACTTGGGACCAGATACTGCCTTTTTCTAAGCGCCATCTTTTTGTTTGAAAAGCAACAGAATGTTCTAGTAAAGAAACAAAACAAAATGTCCATGAAAAGCTACAAGATGTCCTCGTAGAGCTCTGACATGTCCTCGTAGAGCTCTGACATGTCCTCGTAGAGCTCTGACATGTCCTCGTAGAGCTACAAAATATCCATGAAAAGCTACAAGATGTCCTCGTAGAGCTCTGACATGTCCTGTAGAGCTCTGACATGTCCTCGTAGAGCTCTGACATGTCGTCGTAGAGCTCTGACATGTCCTCGTAGAGCTCTGACATGTCCTCGTAGAGCTCTGACATGTCCTCGTAGAGCTCTGACATGTCCTCTAGAGCTACAAAATGTCCCTGAAAAACCACAAAATGTTCCAGTGACGCTTCGAAAAAACATTTCCTCAAAAAAGCAACAAAAGAAAATGTCCTGGAAAAGCAAAAACATGTCCCCGAAAGGCAACTAAATGTTGTAGTAACGCTTCCAAAACAAATTGCCCTCGAAAAGCTACAAAATGTCTTGACAAACATGTTCTTATGTTATTGGTCTGGCTTTTATGTAATATGTTATTTGCTTATATTATAGATATTTATTACAGAATCGTCTTTATTATGTATTGTAGTTTACATTTCACTGTTGATTTAAATGCCTTTTAAAGCACTTTGCAGAGCATTTGATTTGTTTTAAAGGTGCTGGATAAATAAACGGATCGATTAAGGATCATAAACAACATTAATCACAACAAAACGTCCTTGCAAACCAACAGTCCTCACAATTTCACTGAAGCTACACATCCCCCATAAACAAGTTCCAACATTAATGTCCTTTGAAATGTCCTACTTTATTTATTATCACAACTAACCCTTAGTCATTCCTATTATGCTTATTTTTAGGTTTCATATGTGTATGTTTTGCCATACCGTGACAGGCAGCCTCTATAACACACCAGAGGAAAGGAAAGACCCCAAAAAGCAGAACAGGGCCTTTGAGACTGCAATGTTTGAAAGAGAAACGTTTCTCCTGAAAACAAAAACATCCGTAAAAACCCATATTTTCTTGCAAACGAGTGCAGATGTACCTGCTTTTGTTCTCTTGATATAAAATGCATTTGACCTGTGAGTCAGAAGGGTCTTCAAAACCTGGATTTGATAGAGAAAATGACATATAGAAATGCTGGTCCTCACTTGTACAGATGGATAAATGCACCTGCAAATGTTCGTCAGAAATGAGGTGTTATTTTTAGCTCAATTTCCGTTAATAATTCTTCTTGCAGTTTCTGACACGTAAGACCGACCAATCAGGAGATCTGTAAACACGGTGAGGCTGATCTTAGAGTCTTGTGTTTCTGCAGCTGAGAGGAGAAAAAGCAGCCTCCATTTGACTCATTACCTTTTAAGTAACACAGAATTAATTTCATCTGCCTGATCGGACGCAGCAGCACAGCGGGGTGCGACTCAGCGTGGGCAAATATCTTTCACTCTATAGAAAATAAAGCAAAAACGATCCATTGAAAATGAAAGTCCTGCATTTAAACTCATGAGTCGGCGGATTATTCTGTGTTTTATTTGGAGGAATTTGTACGTTTGGCCTCATGTTATAATGTCGATCTATTGAACATTGATGCAATAACATACAACTTTACACAGAGTCTTTAACAGGCTAAGTCTCGCCAACAATGCCATTTTAATTTGACTGTCGAAAACTGAAGATTTTATTCATTCATTTGTTTGTTTCTTACGTACACACACAGACAAATATTGGCAGAAGCAGTGTTTAGTATACTGTGTGTGGTTAGAGGTAGAGTCAATACAAAAAAAACACCAGTCCATTAAAGGTCATTGATAGATGTAATCATTAAAACCACATGACAGGGTAGAACATGTTAAGATCAGTGCATATAATGAGCAAAATCAACACAAATAACTTAACTAATACAATCTCCAGATACGACTGTATACATTTTCAAATGTTTATATATTTGTTTTGTTATATATTGTATTAAATCTCAGTTTATTATGAATAATTATTTGTTCTTCTTAAAGAGTCCTCTCCTGCTGATGTTCAGGTGTATATCAGTATGTAGTGTCTCTACTTTAAAGAGTCCTCTCCTGCTGATGTTCAGGTGTATATCAGTTTGTAGTGTCTCTACTTTAAAGAGTCCTCTCCTGCTGATGTTCAGGTGTATATCAGTATGTAGTGTCTCTACTTTAAAGAGTCCTCTCCTGCTGATGTTCAGGTGTATATCAGTATGTAGTGTCTCTACATTAAAGAGTCCTCTCCTGCTGATGTTCAGGTGTATATCAGTATGTAGTGTATCTACTTTAAAGAGTCCTCTCCTGCTGATGTTCAGGTGTATATCAGTATGTAGTGTCTCTACTTTAAAGAGTCCTCTCCTGTTGATGTTCAGGTGTATATCAGTATGTAGTGTATCTACTTTAAAGAGTCCTCTCCTGCTGATGTTCAGGTGTATATCAGTATGTAGTGTCTCTACTTTAAAGAGTCCTCTCCTGCTGATGTTCAGGTGGATATCAGTATGTAGTTTCTCTACTTTAAAGAGTCCTCTCCTGCTGATGTTCAGGTGTATATCAGCATGTAGTGTCTCTACTTTAAAGAGTCCTCTCCTGCTGATGTTCAGGTGTATATCAGTATGTAGTGTCTCTACTTTAAAGAGTCCTCTCCTGCTGATGTTCAAGTGTATATCAGTATGTAGTGTCTCTACTTTAAAGAGTCCTCTCCTGCTGATGTTCAGGTGTATATCAGTATGTAGTGTCTCTACTTTAAAGAGTCCTCTCCTGCTGATGTTCAGGTATATATCAGTATGTAGTGTCTCTACTTTAAAGAGTCCTCTCCTGCTGATGTTCAGGTGTATATCAGTATGTAATGTCTCTACTTTAAAGAGTCCTCTCCTGCTGATGTTCAGGTGTATATCAGTATGTAGTGTCTCTACTTTAAAGAGTCCTCTCCTGCTGATGTTCAGGTGTATATCAGTATGTAGTGTCTCTACATGTCTCCATGCTTTAATGTTCAAAAAGCTCTTTATTGTTCTCATACTGCCTGTGCTGCAGCACCTCTTTTCACCTTCTGTCTGAAACCAGAGCTCAGTCTGCTCTGATTGGTTAGCTGGCCGGCTCTGTTGTGATTGGTCAACTGCTTTGAGATGTCCCGCCCCTTTGCCTATCACGTACAATATGTTGGAGCGCTAGCCAATAGAAGTGCAAATGTTACATAATAATGATGTCACCATGTTCCTGGAGGGAACTTTGGGATTGTAGCCTTTGTAAACCATTCACATGCACTAACATATAACACACTCCAGGAAAGGGAAAACTACAAAAAGCAGAATCGGTCAGAATGTCATCCAACTTGCACAATCTTTACTTCCGTAATCAACAAGATGCACTTGGTGTGCCGGGGTACCCACAAGTGCAAATATGCATTGTCCACTATCAGGAAAATATTGCCCTTCACGTCTTATTTGTCTTTAAAACATATGCAAATATAAATGGGCTTCACGTCTCAGGCTGCCAGCCAGTCTCCTGCAGTTGACCTTCTTCTTATTTATAAAGCCGTTTTTTTTCCTCTTGTTATTCCACGCTGTAAACTCATTAATATTTCCTCGTCAGGACAAATCTTTCCTGAGTCATTTGTTCCCCTTAGCAGACTCACAACTTTTGCTTCCAACATCTCATTTCCATCCTCACTTATCTATTTTTCTTCTGTGAATTATTATGAGAGATGGCTGCATTTATTATAAACGGGGAGTTATGTTTCCTGGAAGCCATAGCTAGGGGAGTGGTTAGTTCCTGTTGATGAATGTTAGCTAATCGCAGGTGTCAGACGTAATGTTCTCTTTCATTGATCACATCGTTAAAGGACGTCCCTCTGGGAATATTAACCAGACCGCTGCCAACGCTCCACTCTTTAAGAAAGTCTTTAGTAACATTACGACAGCTCTGAGCGGACATCATATCGGTGAAGGAGAGGATGACGAGAAGGTCTTCAAGTTCTTTGTTTTAGATACGATTAGATACATAGATTTGAGACAGGTTTAATTGTTGGACAACAAAATGGCACTTCTGTTCAGGTTTTTCTAGAAGACAATTAATGAATGAATTTGTAAGACATGCTTTCTAAAGACAATAAGGGTTATTTATGAGGCTCGTTGCTAATTGCAATCTGTGGTGAAGAGTGCAGTATTTGATACAACTTCAGATTGATTTAAATTAAATTACAAGTGCAGATAAAACAAAGAAACGAGTTGGCTTTAACGACTGAAGTCTAGAAATCGATGGCACCCTTGAATTAAAAAAGTTGGCTGTGGAAAAGACGGTTGTTTTCGTGCAAGAGGAACACTTTATGTGAGGAAATATTAGTTAGAGAGTTGAGGTCGATTTAAATATGTGAGAGAGATGTGATAAAGCTTACAAAGTTGGATAACAAAGCAAAAGAAAGCGGTGCACACCTCCATTATGAAAGGTAAAAAGAAATTGACCATCTGAAGATGTCATATGCTGATCCAACAGGCAATTTGTTTTAAACAGCAGGATGTTACAGACATAATACATATCATTACACACCGTCAGGTTGGCGGTGTTTTGTACGCTCGAGTAAAATAGAAGGAGAAAAACGAGATCATGCAAGATCATAATATTTCAACAACAAATAAAGTTGTTACATTGTTTAATGAAGTTGTAGAGGTTTACAGGTAAAAGATTTGCAAGAGGATTTGTTCAGTAAATAGCTGAGAGTGGTCTTAGATGACCTGAAGGTGTATATCAATATGTAGTGTCTCTACTTTAAAGAGTCCTCTCCTGCTGATGTTCAGGTGTATATCAGTATGTAGTGTCTCTACTTTAAAGAGTCCTCTCCTGCTGCTGTTCAGGTGTATATCAGTATGTAGTGTCTCTACTTTAAAGAGTCCTCTCCTGCTGATGTTCAGGTGTATATCAGTATGTAGTGTCTCTACTTTAAAGAGTCCTCTCCTGCTGATGTTCAGGTGTATATCAGTATGTAGTGTCTCTACTTTAAAGAGTCCTCTCCTGCAGATGTTCAGGTGTATATCAGTATGTAGTGTCTCTACTTTAAAGAGTCCTCTCCTGCTGATGTTCAGGTGTATATCAGTATGAAGTGTCTCTACTTTAAAGAGTCCTCTCCAGCTGATGTTCAGGTGTATATCAGTATGTAGTGTCTCTACTTTAAAGAGTCCTCTCCTGCTGATGTTCAGGTGTATATCAGTATGTAGTGTCTCTACTTTAAAGAGTCCTCTCCTGCTGATGTTCAGGTGTATATCAGCATGTAGTGTCTCTACTTTAAAGAGTCCTCTCCTGCTGATGTTCAGGTGTATATCAGTATGTAGTGTCTCTACTTTAAAGAGTCCTCTCCTGCTGATGTTCAGGTGTATATCAGTATGTAGTGTCTCTACTTTAAAGAGTCCTCTCCTGCTGATGTTCAGGTGTATATCAGTATGTAGTGTCTCTACTTTAAAGAGTCCTCTCCTGCTGATGTTCAGGTGTATATCAGTATGTAGTGTCTACCTGTGCTGCAGCACCTCTTTTCACCCTCTGTCTGAAACCAGAGCAAAGTCTGCTCTGATTGGTTAGCTGGCCGGCTCTGTTGTGATTGTTGTGCCCCTTAGCCTATCACGTAGAATCAGTTGGAGCCCTAGCCAATTGGAGCGTGAATGTAACATAATGATGTCACTGTGGGGCTTTCAGGCAGGGGGCTCTGCCTTTACACTAAAACCTATAGAACACATCACAGGAAAGGGAAAACCCTAAAAGCCGAATAAGGTCCCTTTTAACTTGTAAAAACACAACTTTTCCTCCCAACTTCGGCCCCATTACTAAAACAAAAAAAGTTAGTTGTGTAAGAATTCGTTGAATGAGGAAAGTGAAACAGAGATGGATCTGTTCTGCGATAATTCTGACACGCTGAGCTCTGCAGCAGCAATTCATCAATCTCTGATCTCTGTGGAGAACCCTAAAGTGTTTTGGCTCTTGTTGAAGATCTCTGTGTTCTGCTGATGTCCTGAAGACTCTTCATCCCCCTGGAAATATCCAGCGGGGTTACATGACGACTGCTGCCACTCCAACATACTGATGTTCAGGCTTGGGGAGTAACATATAACATGTAACCGGATTACGTTCAAGGTTCAAGGCTTTTATTGGTCATACGTACATACAGGGCCGTCCCTGGCCAACATGAGGCCCCACGCAGTTAGATGATGAGGCCCGCTGTTTCGCGAGCGTCGACGGGGGGGGCGGTGCTAGTGGAGCCTCGCAGCGGCGAAACCGTGCCGCACTAGTGAGAAGTAAAACAAGTTCAAACGGCTGTTAGAAAGCTGTATGATCAAAGGCAGAATCCTGACTTTCTTTTTCATGCACAGATCGGACAGAATAAAAGAAGCTCTCCTCTTTAAAACCTGCTTCCCGTCTTATCCCCGTTCGGCTCAGCTCGGCCCGGCTCTCCTTCTGTCAGCTCATGATTTGTGGGTCTCACAGGAGAAGAACGGGAGGAACTCCTCTAGGTTAAAATCTGCAAACAATGCGTCTTCTGTTGGGTGTGATGGATGGTGCACATCCCGGCCCATTTGTCTGTGCTTTACGCTCGCCAGTATCAATTGTTAGAGAAACTTTGCTTAACATGCAGTCCTGAATGTTGGCCGGTCACAGCAGGGAAGAGAGGAAGAAGAAGACAAAAGAAAGATTGGAGATAAGATGGATGTTTGCTCGGGTCGGAGGGATGTATATAATAAAAAAGACAATGGTTTCTAGTATTTACAATTCAATTTGAAAATAGCATTACCTTAACCTGTGAAGCCCTGAGCCTGTTTTTCAGGTCTCAGGCTCGAAAATGACATTCCCAGAACAAATGACCATATCTTCCCTTCTAAAAGGGTTAAATTAATAATATTTTTTCTCAAAGTAATGATAAACCTGTGAGTTGGATGTAGAAAAGTCAGAATCAATATAGATGTTTTTTATTTTAAAGAAAATTCAGATTGAACATGGTAAAAAACTGTAAATTATAGTGTCCGTCCAAAAGATATGTTGTACTTATAGTGAAAACTAACCTTGTATGATGGGTTAGTAGACTAAAAGCTTTAGGAATCCAAAGTACAACATATAATAAGTACCCTGTATCAAGATTGATGCAAAACAAGTGATATTTGACCTTTTTAGACAGATTTAGCAAAAGAAACCTCTTCTGGGGCCATTTGGGTGGATTTTCCATATCTCTGGCCCCCCTTCTTCGATTTTGACATGTGACATCTCTTTCTGACCGTTAGAGCCAATAGAATCGAAGGGAAATCGTCCCGCACACAAAAAAAGATGGCGTCTTCGTTTACACAATTTTGCTCCAGAGTGAAGCTGTCTCTAGGTCTGACATCTCAAAACCGAAAAGCAGATGTATTGCTCATGGATTATCAGAAATCATTCAAAGCGACACAGACACATTGGATTAACTTCAGCAGCGTTTTTATCGTTTTAATGCCATTGAAGACCACTTTTGACCAGACTACGACACAGGTGAGCCATGTTAGCGTTTTTAGCTACCTAGCTCCATATGTTTTGATGTGTGTTCTTGTTATTATCTCCGAGAGTTTCTTTCCGTTACATGGATATAAAACATTCATAGTTTATTAAATGAACATGCCCTCAGACACTGTTTTCTGCAAGATATTGCAGGAGGCCCCCGGAACCGGGGTCTCTCTGGCTTAACAGGTTAATGTTGATAACACTAAGGTAATGCTATTTTCAAAAGCCAAAAAGACACCAGAGACCGTTTTGGATATTGTTACTATGCAAGTCCAAGTAATTGAAGTGGGTGCCTGCTATAAATACCTAGGTATCTGGCTTGATGATTGTCTCTCTTTTAAACATCAGGTCAATAATCTGCTTAAAAAGCTGAGGGTTAGACTAGGTTTCTTTTTCAGGAACAAGTCCTGTTTCTCGCTTGAGGCCAGGAAAAGGCTAGTCACTGTGACCTTTTGAGCTGTGCTGGACTATGGTGATTTGATATATATGAATGCACCTGCTCAAGTTAGATGCCGCCTATCACAGTGCGCTGAGATTTGTTACTAACTGTAAAGTACTAACTCATCACTGTACCCTGTATGCCA
The DNA here is from genome assembly GCF_902827175.1 of Gymnodraco acuticeps. Classification (NCBI taxonomy): domain Eukaryota; kingdom Metazoa; phylum Chordata; class Actinopteri; order Perciformes; family Bathydraconidae; genus Gymnodraco; species Gymnodraco acuticeps. The sequence goes on from NW_022991189.1 coordinate 92,432, forward strand.
AGGGCAGGTTGGCCTTCACTTACTGTACGGAGGCTCAGTCACTGGTACATGTTCATCTATAAAGCCATGCTGGGTAAACTACCACCTTACATCTGCTCACTGAGATCACAGAGTGGCAAGTAGCTATTGCCTGAGATCCCAGGATTTGTTTTTATAACATGTGCCAAGTGCTAGGACTGTTTTAGGTGCTAAAGCTTTTATGTGTGCAGCTCCGCTAGCTTGGAACACTGCAAACAAAATTGAAACTGAGCATTTTGGTTCCCCTGCATCATTTTAAAGCTCGGATAGATGAAATGTTATTTGATACATGTGAATAGGTTGTAATTTGTGCCCCTGTAATTATGTTGAATGATGTCCTTTTTGTTTTCTGTTGTTTTTGTGTAACCATCCAATGTGCTGCAGGTCTCCCCTGAAAAAGAGATCGTCAAGGTTCTTGAGAAACTGCAGTTCTGATACTGATTGTCACAGAAAAATAAAAAAGTTTCACAGTGTAAGATAAAGGCGACATGACTACCCCACATAGCTGGAATTTGTGTTATTAGCTTCATCAAGAAATAAAGGTTGTTTTCTTGTCGTTTATAAGCACTCTTTTCCGGTTGTCAGTCCCACTCCCTTGAACGCAATATCTCGGGAACGCCTGCAGGGGATTTCTTGAAATTTGGCCTCACAATCCACTTCAACTCAAGGATGAATTAATACGATTTTGGGGGTAAAAGGTAAAGGTTATCCTGATCTCTTGTCGGTCCCATTCTCAGGAACGCCTGGAGGCAATTTCATTAGCGGTGCCTTCCAATACAAGGATACTATTTAGTACGACAGAAACATATTTATGACGTCTAAATACAATGAATGCAGTTTGCCGAACTATCAGGATGCAAGCCAGCATTGTTTTCTGGCTTTGCGGACCCACAATCCTTTGCTATTAATATCTTAACTGTTCTGGTTTTCGCTCAACGCTCTCATGACATTGTTTTCAAATGGAAAAAGCTTTAAAAATCCTCTGTACACTACCTGCTCAGCAGCAGACAGACACATTTAGAAACTATCTTCCAGGAGCTGGTGGAGACCCAAAAACAGAACAAAAAACTGAGAATATTGAGCTTCCATTGATCAGGTGAACATAAAGAGAAACGACTCATAATAAGTCATTGTGTTGCTCTTTAACTCCTTCACTTGGAAGAGTAAGAAGTTCAATTTAATAATCTCAAAAGGTTAACACTTTGCAACCCTCTCATGATGGTGGAGGTACGCTAATCCCTCCAACAACAACATCAAGTACACTTCTACATAACTGCAGCAAGGTGAGAAGTTAAAGCACTAGATGTCGGCAAAAACAAGATTTCCAGCTGCTAAGTTACTCTTCGCGTGGATGTAGGCAAATATTGAATATGATTATATTTGGTTGATGTGAGAGAGAGTACACATCGTAGCCTGCATATTGCTCAACATGTTATGCAACTTTTTCTTTCTGTACTTTATTTTATTTACATCGAACACTGATCATGAACACCTTACACTGAATTGTATTTATCGTCATTTAGATTGATATTTGGCCTCAGTTGCTACTTTTCTGCAGTTTCAAACTTTCTCTTAGCATACATGCACAATATTAGGCTTGACTCTTGTATTACATAACCCTTATCAACCGCAGTGAGAAAGATCTGGCACGTGTCGGACGTTTCGCCGTCTGTGTGAAATGACAGAACTGTGCTCAGTCGTGATGCTAAAACAAAAGACGCTCAGTCGTTTTTCGGCATGTTGTTCCATGTTCTGTCTCTTAAAAGACTCGTCACATCCGTTTGCCAATCGTGATAACAATTAAAAGTTTACCAAGAGAACATTCTAACTTTTACTCTTGATTTATTAACCATACATTGGCTCTGAATTTGCATGAGGAATATAAAACAGTGTATTTTCATCATCTTTGTACCCAGTACAGACAGCTAATCCATCGTCTCCTTGCTGGACCAAGCGGGTTGCTTCATGTCCAGCCACCGTCGGGCTAATTGGACCTCTAGAGGAATAATTAGGTGACTCGATGAAAGCGATGGGGCTTTTTGGCTTCACCAACAAACGTCACTTTATTCCCTTTTGTACTGCAGATCATGGCGCTTTGCCGTCGCCACAGGAGACGCCTCATGCACAGGGACCGGCTGTCGAAACTCAACGCTTTGGTGCCACCAAAATGCTCAAACCACTTCTTGTTTTACAAACTTTTTTCATTTAAAGTCAAAGTTAACATCCTATTAAACATGTGCCCCAAAAGGAAATGGAGGACAACACAGACAACATCATTAAACCTCAATAACCAAGTCTTTACGGGTTAGTTTCAAGTCTTATGTGAAGATACCACCATGCCTCTAATGGTTGTGATAACTTGCTTCATTATTCCCATTCAGTGGTGAGTTACTGTTAAAGTTCTCCAAGAGAAATACTTAAAAACATGGATATCAGTTTTATCTGTACACATCAAGTTCAGAGATAACTGTCGAACATCTATCGATATATAGCGTTACAATGCAAAAAATAAATAAATACAAGTTCACATCTTATGCTTATATTTGCAAAACAAACGTATTTTTAGCAGCAAAAAACCCCAGTAAATTCAAGGTTAGCTACTGATTTAGTGTAGAAGTTAAAGCGGTTCAGGTTAGCAGCGGAAACCGTTAGCTCGTGTAAACCAAAACATTGCCATTCAGCTTAGTTGAGGCTGGCTTACTGTTCATTTAAGAGTCAAAAAAAAAAACAGTGAGGCTTTGAGCGAAAAGCTGATTCATTATTGCCAATAACTCATATAGATTTTGTGACATACTAGCCATGTTGGGTTGACGATAACATAGGTCACATAATATGCTAGCAGTCAAAGCTACATCAGAAACAGTCAGGTTATATTTCATTAGAAAATGTGGATACCAGGTTGAGTTCCTTAAAAACAAAGATACTTGGTGTTGATAACCATTAGAAGTTAGCCTGTTATGGCGCATTTCCACTGTAGCAGGTAGCCCCGTTTAAGCGTCCTTAATCGTCCTCAAGCGGCCAGGCCAGTTTTTGGTGGCCTTTCCATATAGCCTAGTACCGGCTAGCGGGTACTTTTTCCCTCTTTTTCCGGCCCCATAAAATCGTGGTTCTATCAGACCAGGGCCAGGGCTGAACTAGTGACGTCAACACTCTCCACTGCTGATTGGTCAGAGAGAATCGTCACAAGATCGCTCGCGAGATCATCCCTAGCGTCGCATATATATTTAGAAGCAAGCTTGCAGCATGTTTATAAACAGCATTTTTGTAAACGGAGGAGATACAAAAATGGCAACGTCAAAGAAAAGGACACCGTAGTCGACCGAACGGAACAACAAAGCCGATCGCCCCGCCTACACTGCGTTGCTACCCCAGGTCCTAAACTGTAATGGAAATGCGCCACGGCCTCGGACGGCCAGCGAGGCAGCCCGAGGCCTGAGCGAGGACGCTCACCCCTAGTTTCCACCGGGTCCGTCTGCGGCGTGTTACGGCTGCGCCGCGGTTTTGGTCCGGCCTCCTCCGGCGTCATACCCTACCGGGAAGCGTTTCAGAAGCATTTCAGAAGCGGAGCGTCTTGCCTGCCGGCTCGCAGTTTTTGTTGATTTGGGCATATTTCCTGGACAGGCTACTTTGTGCAGACAAAGTTAATAATAATTGTAATATCCCAGTTATAAACGACATGAATCAAAGATGTGTTGCTGTATTTTAGTGGTAAAAAAATGCATTCATCATCATAATTATTTTATATATATAATTTACACAGTGCCTGTAAACCGGAGGAGAACGCTGGCATTTCTCCTCCTACTTGAAAGAATACGGAGGGATAGGGTCTGCAAAATTAGTTTGTGTGTGTGTGTATATATATGCTATATATGCTCTGAACGTTCCACTTCCTGCCTTACGGCTGCGTCGCGTCGAAAAATAGACTTCAATCCTATTTCGAGCGGAGCCCAGCGGCGAGACGCTTCTGGGACGCTTCTGAGCCGTAACGCGGCGCGTCTGGTGGAATAGCACCCATTGACTAGAGTGGCCGCGATCTTTGCGGACGCCACGGCGCAGCCGTAACACGGCCTAGGGGTTAGGGACGCTTAAACAGGGCTACCCTGCTGCAGTGGAAATGTGCCAATAGAGTCTTTTTAGCATTGACTATCCTTTGCGACACAGACAGCCATTGTCCAATCATAGCTTAGCAACATTCACTAGGTATGTTGAACCACACATTTAACATTAGGGCAGTACCACTGTCAATCTCCAAGTGATTGAAGACACATTTTGAGTCCTTTTATGGATACATTCCATTTAGCAGGTCTCCCTTGAAAAAGAGATCAATGATCTCAATGGGATTTATCTGTATAAATAAAGGTTTGAAATGAAATGAGTGCACATTTCTGCAGAATTTACCTTTGGTAACTTTACCAAAATTAAAAATCTTGTTGACAAAAACACAAATATCTGCCTTGTGCTTTAGTCATGAAATGTGTGTTCACAAATTGTCAGAGTACGATACTTAGAAGTATATTTAAAACCACAAAAGTTAAGCTGTGTTCACTAAAACCTGTTGAAAATGGTGTTGGTTGGAAAAGGAAATGTGTATGTTGTCTATCTGATCTGTTGCTACTATGAGTTGGTTTTTATAACTGCTGGTGAAAGTTACTTAAGAAGTCACTTTTAATGGTACTTTCCTACGGGACCTTTTGGCATCAGTAATTTCCAGACTAAGTGGAATATGCACAGAAAAAGACGCTGGACAAGGAAGTTTGCATTAGTTTTTATTTTTCCTGGAAAAGCTGGATTTAGGATGGAGATTTAGATCAGGCCTGATATTAAAAACATTGAAAGGTTGCATGGTTTTGCATGATTCAAAAGTATATAAATATGTTTAAAAGTAAATACCTAGTGTCCATAAGGTTACTCAAACTTAATAATCTCTTAACTGAGTCAGCATCCAACTAAATTGTCCAAAAAAAACAGTCAAACTCACCAGAAGTTGAGTTAACAGGTAGTCCGGCCTCCAGTCGATCTCCAGTCCTCGGCTCAATTGTAAAAGCCCCGGA
>NW_022991189.1:102500-150000 GCF_902827175.1 Gymnodraco acuticeps
CTTTAAAGTAGAGACACTACATACTGATATACACCTGAACATCAGCAGGAGAGGACTCTTTAAAGTAGAGACACTACATACTGATATACACCTGAACATCAGCAGGAGAGGACTCTTTAAAGTAGAGACACTACATACTGATATACACCTGAACATCAGCAGGAGAGGACTCTTTAAAGTAGAGACACTACATACTGATATACACATGAACATCAGCAGGAGAGGACTCTTTAAAGTAGAGACACTACATACTGATATACACCTGAACATCAGCAGGAGAGGACTCTTTAAAGTAGAGACACTACATACTGATATACACCTGAACATCAGCAGGAGAGGACTCTTTAAAGTAGAGACACTACATACTGATATACACCTGAACATCAGCAGGAGAGGACTCTTTAAAGTAGAGACACTACATACTGATATACACCTGAACATCAGCAGGAGAGGACTCTTTAAAGTAGAGACACTACATACTGATATACACCTGAACATCATCAGGAGAGGACTCTTTAAAGTAGAGACACTACATACTGATATACACCTGAACATCAGCAGGAGAGGACTCTTTAAAGTAGAGACACTACATACTGATATACACCTGAACATCAGCAGGAGAGGACTCTTTAAAGTAGAGACACTACAGTACATATACACCTGAACATCAGCAGGAGAGGACTCTTTAAAGTAGAGACACTACATACTGATATACACCTGAACATCAGCATGATGTGTCTTGAATCCATTTATTTACGTATGGGAATGTTGTTTTGTAAATAAATACATCTGTGCATGTTTAGTAAAATAAAAATGAGTGAAAGCAAACTGTTTCTCCCTCTGAGGTGATTTATGGCACTCCATTAAACTTGTTTTGGGTGTTTTCCAGCCGATCCTGTGACACTGAACGAGGAAACCCAAAACGATGTATTCATCGCAGGAACTCACGTCCTCCTGCTCCGTGTGGATTTAAAACAGAAACCTGTGGCGCGGGAAGCTTTTCCCTCGAGACCAAAACACGACATTCTGCCGCATCCCCCTGGGCGCCCATGATGGATGACGGAGGAAAAGAAAGGGACACATTTCCCAGGAGGCCGAGCGTCTCACTGCAGGTTAAACAGCAGTCAATACAGAGCTGCTTCACAGACATCATCTCGGACAGATTGGTCTGAAACACTTTGTGCAGTTTCAATAACACAGCAAACGTGTTGGAAGTGGAAAATGACGATGCAATTGAGTAGCAGCTACTTCAACCCTCAGGTATCATTCAAATGCACTACCCTAATCAAGACAAACATGTCCACTGCCAAAACTGTTGATAAAAACATTATATATTCACCACTTTTTTGGGTTCATTTATAAGCAACAAAACACCAAATATGTAATAATATTTGAGGGGGTTTAACCCTTTAAATGCCATTATATCACTGATGTTTTTTATGAGAAAACTGAATTCAATACATATATGGGGGCTGGCTTTCTTTTGTTGTATCACCGTCTTGGATATGTCAAATATTAGCAACAAAATTGATATTGGTGCATTATTAGATTCAGATTTAAAATGTACTACCCTAATTAGTCATTCAGGACAAACGTGTAGAGTCATAGGGTAAATATTTATATATGGTCACTTCAAAAATATACTTCTACTTAGTTTTGTTTTTACCATAGTGTACTTAATGTTTTGTTTTTATTACTAATAACGTGTACTTTTTATATTTGAGTATATTCTCTGTACTTAATCTGCGCTACATTTAGCTGTTAGTGAATATGAAACATAGTGAAATGCCTGCTCTGTGTTGATCTCAGCAGCTGTTGAATAATCAAATGAACCGACTTCCCTTCAGTCTGGCTTCACTTGGACAGCAGCATGCTTTATTTATGGATGTGGATTTATTTCCCATATGTGATGTGACATCAGTTCACATCACCATATGGTCCGATGACAGAAACATATTTTCCCTTTTAGAGCCGACCGCTCGCTGACCTCCTGAAAACACCATGAGAGTCATCATTTATTTGATTTCTGCTGCGTCTCCACATCCTCTCCACGATGACCTGAGAGCGAGGAACAGCTGTTAGAGGACGGACACTTTACACTATAAACGGTATCTTATTTGTTTCATTTTTCTGTTTTACAGGAACTGTTCATGACCTCCTTCCTTTCTTTTTCTCTGCCAAGCATTATTTTCTTTCCGCCCTCTTTTCTTTAAATCGTTCATTTGTTTTTCTTAGTTGTCCGACACGGATCAAACTGAAACGTTGATTTCTTCTTCTTGTTCTTCTTCTTTAGTGTTCTGGCTGCGCAACATCAGAGCCAGACTCAGCACAGGTTTTTTAAACACAATTGGGAGACACTTTTGAACAGCGTTGGTGCTTCAAAGACATTGTATGTTCGATAGTTCGATAGTTTTAATAGTAAATCGTTGTTTTGCACAATGAAGCACTTTATTTGAAGTATATACATTTGTTGAATAAAGTGTTTTTACAAAAGTCTTCTTCTTCTTCCCCCTTTCCTTCCTTTTCTTTGAGTCTTTTCTTTCTTCCTCTTTTCCATTTATTGCATCTCTTATTTATGTCCTCTGAATTCTTTGCATGCTTTCCTTGCTTCCTTTCTTGTATATTTTTGTAACCTCTCTCCCTCCTTTCAATCTGTTTTACTTCCTTATTTATATTCTCATTTATATTATTAACTTTATATATATATCTTTTTGTATTCCTTGCTTTAATGTCTTCACTTCCTTCTCCTCTTTCTTTAATGTATACCTCCTTCCCTTCCTCTCTTCCACCTCTTGGCTCCTTCCTTCCTTTTCCTCTGTCCCCTTTGTGTTTCCTTGACAATTCCCTCCTTCTTTTTGGTCTTTCCTCACATCTTCCCTCGAGAAAAAAAAACTGAGCTTGTAGTTTCGACTCATTATTTTCTTTTTGAGCCTGATTTGAGTCAAGAAATATAAGAAAGGAAAGAAAAAAGGAGACAATTAGAAAGAAGAGAGAAGGAAATCTTACGTTGTGTTGTTTTCCGTGTGACAAGTGGTGTGACACGTAAATAAAAAATGCATCCGTCACGAAAGTATACAGTTTTGTGGAAATGCAGTTAAAAACAATCTGGAAAGGTCATGTTTCTAGATTTTATATCCTTTGGTTGTTTATGAAATATTTAGTCAGACTGGTTTGTGGGACGATTTGAGAGGATTTGAATCAAATCTCATTTCTAAAACTGCAGCTTTTCCAAAAGAAAATGTTGCCATTGTTAAGCAGCAAAGATAATGCTGTAACTCGGGACAAAATTACCTTTTTTCTGTTGGTTTAAAGAATATCATTTAATAAAATGTTGACTAAGTAATTGACAAAATGATGGAAACGAAAAAACAAGTGCAGTTTTTGTTTCTTTCTGTGGGCTATGACTTTATGATGTTGACATGTTGAACAGTGTCTTTGTCCACTATCAAATGTGACCCCCTCATAAAATAACTTGCCCCCAAATTGTTCAAGAACTCCTACTGTTTAAACAAATCTACAGACGAAGAAGCTTTCATGTCTAAGAAAGGCGACATTTACATTTTCCCGATGATAAATGTCTGTAGGATGTAATTTTCAGAAGCAGACAGAGGCTCGAGGGGAGAAGGTTTCAAGTTTCCAGGCTTTATTGTCATTTGCACATTAGCTACAGTATGGCAATGAAAACCGTTGGTCACAGGCTCCTCCAACAGTGCAACATATATATATAGAACAAATAAAACAATCAGAATCAGAATCAGGTTTATTACCAGGTAGGTTGACACGTACGAGGAATTTGACTTTAAAAAACAGATATTGTACATTGTGTGCTAAATATAACGCATAGAGTCTGCGTTGTGGCTGAGGTAACATCGATTGCAAAAGTACACACATCCTTTACTCAAGTAGAATTGTTTAAAAATACTCTTCAAGTAGAAGTACTGACTAAACTTCTTTACTCAAGTAAAAGTAAATAACTTTGAAATGTACTTCAGTAAAAAGTACCCATAACTAGCAGCTGTTTTAAAGAGTACCTGAGCTCCCTTTATATTAATAGAACAATAATGTCATTGTGAGCTAATGAATGTTTCCATGCTGAACAACGGCAACATGACAACGTTTCCATTGGTCCCTCTTCTTTAGAGAAGACCAGGAAATGATGGATACACGGATCGTGTTCAAATCAATAGGCACGCAATGACTCTAAAGAATAATGATCACGCATCAAACACACATTCAGACTAAAGGAACCAGCTGTTTGGAAAATGAGAGAAGTAGAAAGTACAAGTATTTGAGTTCAACATGTAAGAAGTAGAAAGTACAGGTGTTTGTGTTCAACATGTAAGAAGTAGAAAGTACAGGTATTTGAGTTCAACATGTAAGAAGTAGAAAGTACAGGTATTTGAGTTCAACATGTAAGAAGTAGAAAGTACAGGTGTTTGTGTTCAACATGTAAGAAGTAGAAAGTACAGGTATTTGAGTTCAACATGTAAGAAGTAGAAAGTACAGGTATTTGAGTTCAACATGTGAGAAGTAGAAAGTACAGGTATTTGTGTTCAACATGTAAGAAGTAGAAAGTACAGGTATTTGTGTTCAACATGTAAGAAGTAGAAAGTACAGGTATTTGTGTTCAACATGTAAGAAGTAGAAAGTACAGGTATTTGAGTTCAACATGTAAGAAGTAGAAAGTACAGGTATTGATGTTCAACATGTAAGAAGTAGAAAGTACAGGTATTTGAGTTCAACATGTAAGAAGTAGAAAGTACAGGTATTTGAGTTTCAACATGTAGAAGTAGAAAGTACAGGTATTTGTGTTCAACATGTAAGAAGTAGAAAGTACAGGTATTTGTGTTCAACATGTAAGAAGTAGAAAGTACAGGTATTTGTGTTCAACATGTAAGAAGTAGAAAGTACAGGTATTTGAGTTCAACATGTTAGAAGTAGAAAGTACAGGTATTTGAGTTCAACATGTAAGAAGTAGAAAGTACAGGTATTTGAGTTCAACATGTAAGAAGTAGAAAGTACAGGTATTTGAGTTCAACATGTAAGAAGTAGAAAGTACAGGTATGTTGAGTTCAACATGTGAGAAGTAGAAAGTACAGGTATTTGAGTTCAACATGTGAGAAGTAGAAAGTACAGGTATTTGAGTTCAACATGTGAGAAGTAGAAAGTACAGGTATTTGTGTTCAACATGTAAGAAGTAGAAAGTACAGGTATTTGAGTTCAACATGTTAGAAGTAGAAAGTACAGGTATTTGTGTTCAACATGTGAGAAGTAGAAAGTACAGGTATTTGAGTTCAACATGTAAGAAGTAGAAAGTACAGGTATTTGAGTTCAACATGTAAGAAGTAGAAAGTACAGGTATTTGAGTTCAACATGTAAGAAGTAGAAAGTACAGGTATTTGAGTTCAACATGTAAGAAGTAGAAAGTTCAGGTATTTGAGTTCAACATGTAAGAAGTAGAAAGTACAGGTATTTGAGTTCAACATGTAAGAAGTAGAAAGTACAGGTATTTGTGTCAACATGTAAGAAGTAGAAAGTACAGGTATTTGTGTTCAACATGTAAGAAGTAGAAAGTACAGGTATTTGTGTTCAACATGTGAGAAGTAGAAAGTACAGGTATTTGTGTTCAACATGTGAGAAGTAGAAAGTACAGGTATTTGTGTTCAACATGTAAGAAGTAGAAAGTACAGGTATTTGTGTTCAACATGTAAGAAGTAGAAAGTACAGGTATTTGTGTTCAACATGTAAGAAGTACAAAGTACAGGTATTTGTGTTCAACATGTAAGAAGTACAAAGTACAGGTATTTGTGTTCAACATGTAAGAAGTACAAAGTACAGGTATTTGAGTTCAACATGTAAGAAGTAGAAAGTACAGGTATTTGTGTTCAACATGTAAGAAGTACAAAGTACAGGTATTTGTGTTCAACATGTAAGAAGTACAAAGTACAGGTATTTGAGTTCAACATGTAAGAAGTAGAAAGTACAGGTATTTGAGTTCAACATGTAAGAAGTAGAAAGTACAGGTATTTGAGTTCAACATGTAAGAAGTAGAAAGTACAGGTATTTGAGTTCAACATGTAAGAAGTAGAAAGTACAGGTATTTGTGTTCAACATGTGAGAAGTAGAAAGTACAGGTATTTGTGTTCAACATGTAAGACGTAGAAAGTACAGGTATTTGTGTTCAACATGTAAGAAGTAGAAAGTACAGGTATTTGTGTTCAACATGTAAGAAGTAGAAAGTACAGGTATTTGTGTTCAACATGTAAGACGTAGAAAGTACAGGTATTTGAGTTCAACATGTAAGAAGTAGAAAGTACAGGTATTTGTGTTCAACATGTGAGAAGTAGAAAGTACAGGTATTTGTGTTCAACATGTAAGAAGTAGAAAGTACAGGTATTTGTGTTCAACATGTAAGAAGTAGAAAGTACAGGTATTTGAGTTCAAAATGTAAGAAGTAGAAATTACAGGTATTTGTGTTCAACATGTGAGAAGTAGAAAGTACAGGTATTTGTGTTCAACATGTAAGAAGTAGAAAGTACAGGTATTTGTGTTCAACATGTGAGAAGTAGAAAGTACAGGTATTTGTGTTCAACATGTAAGAAGTAGAAATTACAGGTATTTGTGTTCAACATGTAAGAAGTAGAAAGTACAGGTATTTGTGTTCAACATGTAAGAAGTAGAAAGTACAGGTATTTGAGTTCAACATGTAAGAAGTAGAAAGTACAGGTATTTGGGTTCAACATGTAAGAAGTAGAAAGTACAGGTATTTGTGTTCAAAATGTAAGAAGTAGAAATTACAGGTATTTGTGTTCAACATGTAAGACGTACAAAGTCTTCAGAAAAATAAGTAGTGGAGTAAAGTACTGATACCAGAAAAATGTACTTAAGCAGAGTAACAAAGTATTTGTACTCCACTACTTCCCACCTCTGAGGTTTTGAGATGTGTTTTGAGACGGGTGATGCTTCCTCAGCTGGGAGTGCATTCAGACGACTCTCCTCACCTGCCTCCTCTCTCCTCACCTGCCTCCTCTCACCTCACCTGCCTCCTCTCAACTCACCTGCCTCCTCTCTCCTCACCTGCCTCCTCTCACCTCACCTGCCTCCTCTCACCTTCAGCAAACCGCTCTGACCGGACATTAATCATCCGCAGGCCTCTGAGGGACCGACACCTCGTACCCGTCTTACTTCTCGTACCTGCCGTTCCTCCCCTCCTCCCCCTGGGATCTCGCCTCATTTGCCCGTAAACGTCCACCCTGCTCGTCCTTCAGGACTCCTTAGACGTCTGTCCTGTCCTCCGAACCTCGTCCGCCTGTCTCTTTAAGGTTTCTCACTAAACCGGCTTTCTTCCATCCCCCGTTAAATGAAGTGTAGTAAAGTGTGATTCTGTTTTTAATCAACTTTGAGGTTTTGGGGTTTTCCGGGTTTCTGTGCATGTTCATGTTCTGAAAAGGCTATACCCAAATTCCCTCCAGAGGGCGTTTCTCCCCCCTGCCTGTAACGCAGTAAACAAATGAGTCCATTCGTTTACTTCCGGAATATAATGACATCACAATGTAACACTCGTGCTTCTATTGGCTATCGCTCCATCACATTGTACCTGATTACGTACGTTAAGGGGCGGGACATCTCTAAGCGGTTGACCAACCACAACAGAGCCGGCCAGCTAACCATTCAGAGCAGACTGGGCTCTGGTTTCAGACAGAGGGTGAAAAGAGGGGCTGCAGCACAGGAAGTATGAGAACAATAAAGAGCTTTTTGAACATTAAAGCATGGAGACATAAAACCTGGACATTAGCACAATAGGGCCCTTAGTATGCTATTTATCCTTTAAGTAACGACATTTCCTTCTACCTTATATTTCCAATGCTTCCTTACATGAATGCAGGACTTTTCATTATTGTGGAGTATTTCTGTAAACGTTTGAAATACTTCTTCCATCTCTCAAAAAACACAATAATATTCTGAGGCTAGACATTGAAGCATTCATCCTCATCAAACGTCTTTGATGCAGTCAGAACCTCGTGGTCAGCAGGAACACTGGGGTGAGTGTTTGTTGTCCACAGATCACGTTCTTTCTGCAGATTGATGTCCCTTGATTCTCCAACGGTCTGCTCTCCTTAGCGACAGTCTTTCATCGAGAATTAACAACCTCTGAAATGTCCAAATTAACCATTCAGAATCGAGTATTCATCCAAGCCGTGTAATAAAATCTAATATCTAGTACAACCAGATTTGTTTTCAAAGTGTAACCTTGAGAATTGACATGAAATGAACATGCATGCAGTATAAGTATATACACATATCATATATCAAGATAATGTGTGTGTATCAGATTGGAAATACGTGCATCACATCTAGCAAACATGAAACTTCTGATCATCAATTATTCAAACACACACACACACACACACACACACACACACACACACACACATACATATACTGTATGTAATGTCATGTGTAACATAATTCAGGTTAATGGAAAGTGGCATTGCTCCGCTGTGAGAGGCCTACAGTATGAGGTTGATACCGTGTGTGTATCTCATCATGCTAATGTTACATGTATGATGCGAATGTTAAAGGGAAAACGCTGCATTTTTGATGCCCCCTGCATCCATTACAGCTCTACGATGGATGTTCATCATGTTATAATGTGTTTACGGACTTCTAGAGGAAACTCGGAGGGGAATTACTGCCTGATTTCCATTCATTTTGTTGGCTTTTTTTTTAACAAGATCAGTCTTTAGGGTAATTTACTGATACATTATTTCCGAGCGACTGTAGAGACTTCATATTGGACTTTCTAATCTAGAGTTTGCCTAAAACCAGAATTTTTACCAAAGCTAACAACTTCCACTCAGCTCGTTAAACTTTCTTCAGCTTTCCATATTTCTATGTAGTGTTTTCAAGGACACCAAGTAAACTGCGTGTGTTTGATGTGTGGATGTATATGAATATGACATTTACATTTGAAACAAGGTTTGTTCGCTGAACATTTCAAGGTAGAATTCATCAGCTACTCATCAATTCCAAAAGCAACAAAAAGTGATTTAATGTACAGCTAAAACTTAAAAACTAAATCCCGAGCATTTCCTTGACTTGTTCACGCTTTCATGTCCGCTGTGTGAGTGAATTTGAAAATCCCTCTGACCTTCAAGTCATTCAGACTCCTACTTTATAATTTGCACATTTCTCTCTTGACTTTTTTTCGTTCTCTCGTCATGTTTTATACAAACTAGCTGTAAGCCGGAATAATACATCTATATAGAGCATATAAGTAGTTACTTGGTGAATATGTTATAAAATAAATCAACTTTAGCCGGTTATTTCCCGCTACTTCTAGTAATTTTTCATCCGTTTGGAATTAAGGTTCTCCAAAGATACATTTCCATATCTCTGCAGACCTACACAGAGAACGGTGTTCTGTATGTCAGCAACATTATAAACCAACTCATCTTTAAATACAGTGTTGTGATGCACAGTAAGGTGATGAAGAACGGACATCTTAATAGCAGCTTAAGCTGGTTGAAGTAACTAAGTACAGTTACTCAAGTATTGTACTTGTGTAAGTGTTTGACATATTTGTACTTCACTTCTTCATTGCTTCTGGAAAGATATTTTACAAAAGACCCTTAAACTCTTTAATAGCTGACAAAAAAAGGAATCTGCTGCAGGTCAAGAATCACGAGCGGTCAAAAGAGTGCAACTTATTCTCATTATCAGCTCATCGTGGAAGCATTACCTCAGTTGAACACACACACACACACACACACACACACACGCAGAAGGTGTTAATGTATTCAGGCTGTTAATGATGTTAAATGGAGCCTGACGACGGGCTGACATCAGTTCCCTGCAGCCTTCACGGTGGAGGGGAAGAAAGTGTTATAGTTACCTTTCAGCAGAATTTGTGATGAACACGGGATGTTGAAACTGAGCGATAGGCTTTAATGGCTAACTTAGTTTTGTATTAGTGGGGACTGATGATTATTTATTATTATTGATTGACTGTTTTGCTAAGGCCAATGGTTCATTCACCTGCTCCTCGGACGGTCCCATTTGCTGAGTTGGGAAGTTATTCTGTTAGGATCTGTTTATTTTATGTTTTATTTTGGAATTATCTGTCGGCTTCCTGTTTTTCATTCAAGGATGTTCACCCCCTGTCTGTCATGTGTGTATTTGTTTCCTGTCTGTGTTTTCCCTCCTGAGTGATTACCTGATTCTGTTCACCTGTGTCTTTGTGGTTTCCCTCCCCAGCTGGGTCTTGTCGTCTTGATTGGCCATGTGTGTATTTAAGTTCTGGTTTTCTGTTGGGGTTTTGTGGGTTCCTTTTTGTGCTTAGAGGGAGATAGAGTTAGTGGCCGTTTCTCAATCGCGAGGATGCTTGCTTGGTAGCACATGTCTTCCGAGTCACTTCCTTCAGAAGCTAGGCAAGAATCCTTCCTGGCAATCGGAAAACGAAGAGTGGAACAGGCGAGCAAGTGTGCAGGTGTGCGTCATATGAGAGGCCCCGCCTTACTTTTTCCGCCACAGATTTGGGGAAATTGGTCCGTGCGCAAAGCATTGTGGGGATTTGAAGGACGCGAAGTCTACCCATGTGAGGGTGAAAAGAGGTGCACTTTTTGAACATAGAGTACCTTTATAACTTGATAATGTGCAGTGTGGCTCTGACAGTAGGATGTATATCATACGTTAAAAAGACACGACACCCTTAATTAATAAAGTAACTCTTAGTTGTTGCTCTAAATAAACTGACTTCCTGTCAGCTCTCACTGATCCTGAGAAAACTATTCTCGTGATTTCCTGTACTTTCTGTAAAAGTGGGCTAATAGAACCAGGAGGAGAAAAAGTGGGCCAAAATATAATGTTAATAAATAAAAAAAGGATAATGTAAGAGCAGTATAGCCTCAGCCTACATTCCTCAGTATTTTTAGTTCATCTGAAGCCAGAAAACAGACACGTTTATCTGCTGAATTCAGCAGGAAAACGTCTGCAGGTTTCACAGGGAGGTGACACCTGTCTGAGGATAAATATCACCTGTGTGTGTGTGTGTGTGTGTGTGTGTGTGTGTGTGTGTGTGTGTGTGTGTGTGTGTGTGTGTGTGTGTGTGTGCGTGTGTGGTGTGTGTGTGTGTGTGTGTGTGTGTGTGTGTGTGTGTGTGTGTGTGTGTGTGTGTGTGTGTGTGTGTGTGTGTGTGTGTGTGTGTGTGTGTGTAGCCAAACAACTTCTACACAGCAAAATAAATGATTATAACTTATTTTGTGTCTGTCTGTAGGTCAGGACTTGACAGAGAGGGAGGACATATTTTATTATGCTCATTTTCAGGTTCATATGTGTATTTTGTTTCCAAGTTCTAGTGAAAACTCTTCTTCAGTTCATTCAGTATTTGTCAAAAACACAACAAATTACTTTTCTTTCTTTGTTTTTATTCCAATTAGATTTGATCAACTTTGTTTTAAACTATACAAGCCGTGTGCAAAGAGGTGGACAAAATAAACCGTAGATAACAAAACAGACAGCTGAGATTTTAATTTCTCTCGTTTGTTAAACGACTGCAGACTAATGTTTAATGATCAGATTTAGTTAATGTTTCAATTAACTGACGGTAAATATTATACCAATATAATGTAATTAAAGCATGAAACCTGAATCTATCCCTTCAAAACATACCAGACAAAACCATCATTTTTCCACCAGTTTAAAATGATAATAACTAGGGGTGTAACGGTATGCGTATTCGTACCGAAATTATTCGGGACGGGCCCTTCGGTTCAGTACAGGTGTGTACCGAAGTGTACCGAACGAATATAACGTTAAACGTAAAACATTGAGAACGTGAACAACTCTTTGGAAGTAATCTCAGGTGCTGCGTAGCATTCAGAGTAATATGCTCACATTGGGTTCAACGCGTCATAGAGCGACCAAGTCATTTCATTGGACGAGAGGCTTACTATGAGAGCTGGTCACAGGGATGCGTTCATATGTAGTCAGTAATTTGAGGAACTGTCGAAATGGCGAACGCAGATAAAGTTGAGCTTGAAAATCCTCCAGCATCATTGAAGTCTCCGGTTGACGGGCAAAGACAGGTGGACCGAACCAAAGCTGTTTGTCGGCATTGTTCAACTAAAATTGGTTACGAGTCTGGATCCGTATAGATACGGACCCAGACCCCGACCTATACGGACCCGGACCTATAATCAATACATTAATAGGGGATTTCAATGTTGACGGGGTGATACTATTTTAACCGCCGCCGACAGGGGGCGAAAGAAACGAGTGAGCGATACAGGGAGAGAAACACAGAAGAAGAGATGAGAGCACGGCAGAGAGAAGCGGAGAGGAAAGTGAGTGAAGAGAATAATTAGCGATACAGGGAGAGAAGCGGAGAGGAGAGTGAACAGGCGTGTTGGCGGCAGACAGGGAGAGACACATAATGACACATGGCGCTCTCCAAGAAGAGGAACGTGGACAGTGAGAAGAACAGAGCTTTTAACCCTGAGTGGACTCCTTCATGTCCATCCTGCCCACTGGGAGCACAGAGCCAGTGTGTCTCATTTGTTCAGAGACCGTGGCGCTCATTAAAAGTGACAACACGCCACTATGAGACACAACACAAAGTGTTTGACCAAACATTCCCTCTCAAGTCAGAACTGAGGTCACAAAACATAAGCAGTCTCAGAGCCCGATATGATCAGTCGACCAGGATCAAAATTAAAACTAAATATCGTTCCAGGCTAACCGAGGCTAACCAATGAGCTAACCGAGGCTAACCAATGAGCTAACCGAGGCTAACCAATGAGCACCTGCATTTGTGTATGAGAATGGCCCTGACACCATTTCAGCCCAGATTTGAACTCCTGGCAGGACAAGCTCCAGCTCAATTCTCGCACTGAATTAAAACAAAGTGAGAGAGGGACTGCAATATAAGAGGGAAAGAAAGAGAAACTTTAAACTGTTCAATTGTTATGATGTGTAAAGACTGATATTGTTCTATAATCGTCTGAAACTGTTAAGTCATGATGTGAAACGGTTAACAAAGACAAAGGGAAACTCAAGCTGCTGCTACACTTTATTTTATTTATTTAAAATTAAGCACTTTTAAGATGCACATATTTTCAAAAGCTATTTTATTTATTTTCTCTATTTTATTTTGAAATGCAGCCCGGGAGGAACATTACACATATCCACAGTATTTACTGTATATCTGTATAGTTCAATGATAATTGACAATAAATATTGTTGTTTTTTAATTGTACTTTCTTTATTTGATTGGCTGTCAGTTGTTGATTACATGCAGACGTTGATAAAGCTACAGGCTACTTCAATATATGTCACACTAATTCATGAAGCAAGTTAGACATTTTGATGTTCCGGACCTTTGCATGTGGAGATTTTCTCTAACTGGACCTCGTTGAATTTTAGTTGAATACCCCTGCTCTAGGCCCTCTGTGAGGGCCTAAGATATTCCAAATAATAATATTTGAAAACATTAAAAAAAAACGTTTTTCTTTTGGGTAGGCCCGTCGAAAAGAGGGAGTGGAGGAGGGATCATTCACTGACTTAAAAAATATTAAAAGGGCCCTATTCTGCTCATTGTCAGGTTCATATTAGTATTTAGTGCCTCTGGCAAAAGCTGTATTTATCTTATGATGATAAATGAATCAACAACAATTGTATATTCCAATTTTCTTTTGGGTATGCAAACATGTGTAAAGTAGCTGAAGCTGTCGTAGTAGCAACACATCATTGGGGAGTTAGAGAATAAAGTGGCATAACAAGAAAATACTCCAGTAAAGTACATCAAGATTTTATTTGAGTGAATCTACTTTCCACCAATAGTGCTTCCTGCTGTGGCTGACTGTCATTTTAAAATATGTCTTTAGGTTTCGGCTCAAAGTTCATAAAGGTTGATGATTTTCCACCTCCTCCTCGTCACAGAAACAACAACCCTCCTCATATAATACATCTTTATATCATTAACTCATATATAATTTCACTTTGCTCAGTAATACTTTATAATATCACAATGTGTTTGTTTCTTTACATACATATGGTGGTGTGTCTAAAAACATCTCGTTATTCATCTTTGGTCTGTAAAACCAGAGTTTTTTGCAGAACAAGAAGAAAAATCCATCCTGCAGTTATAATAATAATCCGTTTTCAGTCGATTGTTTTTCCACAGGTGGGCAAAACAGGAAGTGGTAACGTCCCTGTTTTCTGGATCATTGGCTCTTCATCAGCGTTGCCGGATGCTTGGTGATGATGGACGATGGGAAACAGTCTTTATTTGGGAGGGTCCGTCCTCGCGGTGTCAGGAGACCTACGAGCCAGAAAGAAAACCCATTACATTTCACTGTAATTTAAGAAAATTCCATCAAACTCTAATGGAAACACTGCTTCCTGTCTGTGGCTCTCAGCTGCAAGCCCATTGGTTCCTACTGGGGTTGGTTTCGACATAAATCTTTAAAAACCCAAGCTTATAGTTTATTTCTTAAAAAGACTCAGTAGTTTCCTGAAAGCAGAAGCACAGCACCTTTCAGTACATCTTCACCTGAATTATTCATCCCCCCCCCCCCCCCGCTGTTCGACGGCAGCTTGAATCCTAAAAGAGCAGGAGGAGTCAGACAAGGACGATCCGGATTACAGCGGGAATTCATACATCACTCTGCAGACAGCATCAACATGCAGCGCGGGCCTAAACGCTCACAGCTGATTAAACATGGAGGTGAAGCCGCGCGATGCGTTCCTGCAGTCAGAGCACACGTTAAACATCTTGGAAGGGAAAGGCAGAACTCTGAAAACAACAACTGAGACGTGGTTACAGACCTCTAGACAATAGTTCAGCAGGAAGAAACAGGATGGATGATTTAGCCTCAGTCAGGTTGTATGCAGTGTTTTTTTAAAGTCTCAAAATCATCATAAATAATCAGCTTATTCTGGACAACTTATTTTGTTCCCATGTGGTTTTGACTCAGTGGGATTATGTTTGTATTACTATATCATTACTTTACTAATGTATGACTTACTTACAATTAGAACAGGATTAGACATGTTTACATGCTTTAATGTTCAAAAAGGTCGTTGGTCAAAAAGGTAATTGGTTAGCTGGCCGGCTCTGTTGTGATTGGGCAACCGCTTAGAGATGTCCCGCCCCTAAGCCTACCACATACAGTGCAATGTGTTGGAGTGCTAGCCAATAGAAGCGTGAGTGTTACATAATGATGTCACTATGTTCTGGAAGTAAACAAAAGAGTCCAATGGAGGCGTTTCAGACAGTGAGGGGGAACACAGGGATTGTAGCCTTTGAAGACCATTTACATGCAGAGAAACTTATAGGAAAGAGAAAACCCATAAAAAGCGGAATAGGGCCTCTTTAAATACTACTTATTGTTTCTAGACCAGCATATGTTTAAAACCCTGAAGTCACTATAAAACTGATTTAATATTTAAGTTCTAAAAGTAATTTTGCAGTATATTTTCTGTAAAAGCTTAATATTTTATACGATGCGTCTGGATGAATATGACATTGCATTAATGAGTATTTTGATTTAAACTGCATTACAAGCCAAATGACTAATTGGAACCCCTTTATAATGCTAGTTTCTATTCTGCAGCAAAAAATCTAATTGTAAAGGTTTTGTCCTGAGACAACCACATATCTCTCTAAAGTCAACTTTCCATTAGTTTCTCTTAAAAACAACCCTTTTTTCAGCTTGAGGACGATGCATTTTCCAACATCACATACAGTGACTGTCAGATTAATGTAGAAGTATAAAGTTGCATACAATAAAAATACTTAAAGTTAAGGTAAAGTTGTACTTCAATTCAGTACCTGGGAGTATGACCGACGGAGGACGTCCTAGGTTTGAAGTAGAAAACAAAATGAAAAATGCCACCTTTTTGTTTACAGGTTTCAGTCAAGCAGCTGCAAAAGAAGCAGCTGCAATCTTTCACAAAAACATGTACAGGATGTTCACTCTTTGGATTTGCATCTCGTCATGTTCACATTCAAAGTAAAAAGTTGTCCTTCCCTCCAAGGAGAATTGGATTTCTGTCTGATTGAGCAGACTGTGATTTGTTCCTCTATGTTTTTCCCTCCCGGTGTGACTGAACATATATTTAAAGTACCTCTGCAGGCTTCAACATACACTCCAACATACACAAAAATGCAGACAGGTAAAGTCACACACTTTGTTCAAGGACAGTTATGTTTGAACAGAAAGAAACTCCAGGCGAACAGATGGCAGCGAGACAAAAATGAGTTCTGCTCTCTGCTGCGATGCCTGATTACATCTCAGCAAATTACACCTCGCTCTGCAGACTGTAATGATCATGTACGAGGGTTAGAAATGATATGTTCATCGCTCCCGGTTGAAGAGAGATGAAGAGAAGTCTGCAGGTTTAACCTAAACCGGGAACAGCGGTGGAGGCGGGACCACGTTCCTATGAAAGTTGCTCTGTGGCGAATGAAGCCCAAAACCTGTATCTGGGCCTTTTGCTTAAGTCCTGCCTACGATTTCCAGCTCTCGGCTAGGTCAAATGAATGGAGAGGGAAAAACACTCTGGATTTGGCTTTTGGCGCATTTTACAACTTTTAAACCCTAAGGATTTCACTAAGGGTAATAAAAGTGTTCGTCGGGGCAAGTTCATTTCGTTTTTAGTTTGTTTATAGCCCAACATTAGCCGCCTTTAGCTTAGCCGCTATTAGCTTAGTGGTGGTGACATGAAGTCATGTGACCGTGCTGTAGTTCCTTTATAGCCCAACATTAGCCTCCTTTAGCTTAGCGGTGGTGACGTGAAGTCATCTGAACGTGCTGTAGTTCCTTTCATAGCCCAACATTAGCCGCCTTTAGCTTAGCGGTGGTGACATGAAGTCATGTGACCGTGCTGTAGTTCCTTTATAGCCCAACATTAGCGAGCTTAGCGGTGGTGACGTGAAGTCATGTGACCGTGCTGTAGTTCCTTTATAGCCCAACATTAGCCTCCTTTAGCTTAGCGGTGGTGACGTGAAGTCATCTGAACGTGCTGTAGTTCCTTTATAGCCCAACATTAGCTTTTTACTTCATAAATCATAAAGTGGTGTTAATATGTGGAGATTAACCTGTTGAACAAAACCTGTAAGTATCATAAAGGTGTGTTTGCCACAGAACTCATTTTCTCAAATATTCAAAAATCCATTGGGAAAACACACAACCAGTCGCTGACGTTAATAAAATAAAGTTTCCGTCAGCAGCTCGTTTAAAGGAGATAAATATTAAGAAGAAACACAATTAGAGAGGACAGAAACAAGCTTAATCTTGTTGGTTACACATTAGTTTAAATCACATTACTGCACAAAGTTATCAGAGAGATGTGTGTGTTTGTGTGTGTGTGTTTTCTGTTGTTTCCATGATGAACACAGCAGCTGGGAGTAAACTGAGAAGCAGGCGGCCTTGTTTCCGACATAATTGCTTTGTGATGAATTGTGGCTGGTGCTGAGAAACAATATAGGGCTGCCTTACTATTTATTTCACTTCCAAAGCAAAAACAAACCAGAAATCAACTCATTAATATTCCAAAGCTCTGGCTTCCTAAAATAGTACATCGATCAACAAACCAATTACAAAATATATACATATTCTTGGAGCAGACACATGTTTTGAATCCTCCGCTGTAGCTCTGGTGCACATGACAACAAAGACTCTGAAGTAAATGTTCTCACACAAAGAGCAATGTTTCTAAATGCTGTCGCCCTTTAAGAAGGATGGTGTGTTTCGTTAGACCATAAAGTACTGTTGTAGCCAAGACCACCTTAACCAAGACCAAGACACGACCGAGACTTTAACGGCCCGTCCACACAGCGGCGTTGGACGCTTCTGCCCATTCACTTTGAATGGGGTGACGTCACTTTTCGCCGAACTGCATTGTGGGAAGCAGAGCGGAGCTTTCCTGGCGTTTCAGGCTGCAAAAGTTGAGCAATGTTCAACTTTTGAAGCTTCGGTGGAAGCGTCAGCCAATCAAATCATATGCCGGTACAAGCTCTAGCCAATCAAACCGCTGCTTGTGTGTCAGGGGCAGGAGATTCATGTGATTGGTTGTTGGTCGAGCTTCAGACACGCCCGCCGGCAAGCTTTTTCCAAAGCCGCTGTGTGGACGGGCCGTAAGAGGTCGAGACCAAGACCAAGGCTTGTGGTGGTCTGTGTAGCCAAATTGAATTATCGTTGAATTTCCTGACATCTTCTGGATGGAAACTTCTGAAGCAATTGGAAACAGGACTCAGAGAGACACGAGGAGCTTTGGCCGGAAAATTCACAAGAGATGTCATGAGCCACGTGTTGACACAGGTTGAGATGCCACTACAATTCTCAATAACTCTTCTGTAGTTTAAGGTTTTAACTATTTCGGAGTGTAATAATCAACATTCTTCATCAGCGAGACTGAACAAATATGGACCCTGAATCTAACTAAGGCTGTCGTCCATAGAAAAGAATGTGCGGCCTCTAGATGTCCCTGAACAGTAAACTACCTCATGGCGGCTTGTGCTCGGTCATAAGCTGGCTACAACAATGCGCCCAAGCTGCTCCTCCTTGAGAGAGATAGCAGCGATACCCAAGGCTGTAGACCTATGCCGTGGGAAAGGAGACAGTGAGAGGAGAACATGATGAACTGTGTCGAAGGTTGAATACCTAAGGAAATGAGTCCTTAACAGAGGGGAGAGGTGAGGGAGGAGACCAGTCCCATTTTTACTTTTTGTGTCTTGAGTGAGTGCTTTAAAGTAAGTCAGTGAAGTCACGTGATTGGTTGCATTTCAAACAGGGCGGCTTACGGAGCGTAATTTGTTCCTCTGATCTCTCTTTCTGAGCTCTAATGAACGCTCGCTCCGATCCTCGTGTAAACACAGCCCATGGTTTTGCGTCGGTCCGCCCACTCAGCGCCGCTTCTCTGAGATTCAATTTGCTTTCCAGCGAGGCAATCAGATGTGCTGTCCTTCATTAGCAAGAGGAGCATGTTTGTGTGCAGCAGAAGAAGAAGAAGAAGAAGAAGAAGAAGAAGAAGAAGAAGAAGAAGAAGAAGAAGAAGAAGAAGAAGAAGAAGAAGAAGAAGAAGAAGAAGAAGAAGAAGAAGAAGAAGAAGAAGAAGAAGAAGAAGAAGAAGAAGAAGAAGAAGAAGAAGAAGAAGAAGCTGGAGGCGTCAGACGCAACAACACGCCGCCATCTTTGAGACAAACGAGGTGAGACGTCGGAGAGAAGCTGAAGTACGGAGGATCAAATATCTCCCAGAATTCTTTGCTTCTCTTTAGACTTGGGATGATGGCAGAGAGTCAAGAGAAAATCATAACGCTGTTTTTTAGTTAATCATTTGAGCTGCATTCTAATTTAAAATACAGATACCTTCTTCATGTATCCTTCTTCATTTATTTACACTGATTTCTTCCCTATTTATATTTTTTGGCAATGTTTATTTTTCTAATAAATGTATTCTATTTGCACAATCATTTCCTTCAGGATAAATAAAGTTGTATTTTATATTTTAAAAAGGATTATAGGAAAGAGACATTTTAGCATTATCTTCACATTATCTTGAATGTGTTTTTTCTCCAAAATAGACCTTAATCTTTCGCGTTCACTTTAAATGTACATATGGAAGTCAATGTTGTTGTCACAGTCTGCTTTCTCACTCACCTATTTTCTGCATTAACATTCCTTAGTCACCTGGTAGTCACACCCTGTCTCTCTCTCACTCTGTTACACCCATCAGCTCCGTATTTAGGCCCACTTCACTTTCACCTCAGTGCCAGATCGTACTTTGCAGCATGCCAGTCTTTCCCGCATTACCCTCCAGATTGCTCTCCCGGTTTCGACCCTGCCTGTCCCGGACTATTCTGCCTCGCCTGCTCCCTGACCCATTCTGTACCTGCGACTCCCGTCCTGCTTTCTCCTGGAAC
Source organism: Gymnodraco acuticeps (assembly GCF_902827175.1). Taxonomy (NCBI): domain Eukaryota; kingdom Metazoa; phylum Chordata; class Actinopteri; order Perciformes; family Bathydraconidae; genus Gymnodraco; species Gymnodraco acuticeps. Next base: position 122,425 of record NW_022991189.1, read on the forward strand.
CCTCGCCTGTCCCCGACCAGCCCTTTGCCGACTATCTGCCGTTCTGTCTCCTACCAGCCTACTGCCTTCAATAAAGATGGTTACCGACTATCCCTGGTTTCCCGTGTTCTGCATTTTGGTCCTCAGCTCGTTTGTGACAGTTGTAAAATGATAAAAACTTAACCTGAATATTTGTTAAGGCTGCAATAAAGAGCAATGATATAGATGCCATTTATTAAATGAATACATTTAAATGGAGCAGCAGCGATTCAATCCAATTTCATCCAATGTATTTCTGATTTTAAGTCTGATTGAATCAAATGATTGAGACCTTGCATTTGGTCTTTTGTGCAGACATTCAAACACTGATGAACTATCACAGTGCACTTTACAGGTGAGTAAACGTATAATTAGACAGAGTCAGAGCCACATGGAGCGTTTTCAAAAGACTCTAATGAAAGCAGATAATCAGAGAATAGAGAGCTGTGTTTAAAAAACTAACAAGATGCGATGATGATATTCGCTTCATGAAGAGGCTTTTCAAACTCCTCCAGTTAATCAGCTGCTGTGAGGAGTGCTCATGGGCAGCAATTATTCAATCAACACCCACACACACACACACACACACACACACACACACACACACACACACACACACACACACACACACACACACACACACACACACACACACACACACACACACACACACACACACACACACACACACACACACACACACACACACAAAGAGGCTGTGATTTTGATAAGGGCCAGCAGCGTCCTCATTAGCTGGAATTATGTTATTAGAAGCTGATGTTGAAATTAGATGAAATTAAAAACACAGAGAGGAGACAGGGACCTCAGACACACAAAATAAACATTACAGATTTATTCTCATGTTCCTTTTTTGATATTTCTAACAGTGTGTGAACTATAAAACAAAGCTTGTGTCGTAGCTGACATTAAATGTATAGTAAACATGAATTTAATGAATCTCTATCTTTACTGTTTCAGTGTTTCAGTCCCATGTGATCAGGTTCAGTTCTCACCGTGGTGGTTTTGACCCGGCCTCCTGGTTGCGTGCAGGTCCAGCCCGACTGATTGACCAGGAGACCACAACCTTCATCGTCCAAACACGGAGCCATCTCACACCACTGCCGAGTCCCCACGATACCAACTGAGGAAGAGGAGGAGGAGACACAGGTGCGTTTCAGTGGTTCTATCTTACATTACATTACATTGCATTTAACTGAGGCTTTTATCCAAAGCGACTTAAGTGGATTCGACCAAGAAGATACATACTTGAAGAAAACAGAATCATACATCAGGTTTCATAGAGCCAAACCATTTTAAGTTACTCTCTATTGTGTGACCCAGTTCCTTCCTGCCATTGCACATTCCCTTTGTGTGAAACACAGACATAGTTGAGGTAAGACAAGATAGTACTTTATTGATTCCAATTTGGAAAATGTTTTTGTTGCAGCAGCATAAAAATACATCACATTGTACAATAAAAGACACAAGAAATTAGAAAATATACGTATTTAATTTAATAATAATAATGCATTACATTTTTTATTAGAGCGCTTTTACAGGTGCTCGAAGCGCTTTACAATTACACATTACACATATTAGACATGTAAGAGTCTTTCTCTCTCGAGGTCGTCCTCAGACCCTCCATCGTTGCTTCCAGTCATCCCGGTTCTCCATACATCTGGCCAGTTCATTGGTACTTTGTGCTCCTGCGTCATTCTTGAGTACGTCCACGTATGTTTGTGTGGGACGTCCTCGTGACCGATGCCCGTGTGTTGGTTCCCACAGCACCAATTTGCCGGCTGGCAGCTCTTGATGCCTTTGGCAATGTCCAGCTAGTCTCATTCTCCTGGCTGCAATTTTCTCGCTCACCCTTGGTATTCCCTCGTACAGGATCTTGTTGGTTACATGCACACTCTTGCTGATGTTAAGTACTGCTCGCAACATTCTGGTGTAGCATCCGTCTAGAGACTTTTGCAGGGTTGGCTTCAGGGTCCAGCATTCACTGCCATAGAGGAGAACTGACTCTACCGTTGCATAGAAGAAGCTGAGTTTGATTTGACGGGGGAGGTTGGAGTCCCATACACTGGTCATGCCGTTCAGGGCCCTCCATGCCAGAAGTGTCTTCCTCACCTTAAGATCTTGCTCGGTTGAGTTGACCCATGAGCCCAGGTACTTGAAGTCCTTGACTTCTTTAAGCACAGTGCCTTCTGTTGTTGTCAGAGGTGGATGTTCCGGTAAGATGTTATAGGTAATACTGTGGACATTACCCACAGGAGCAAAGTGTCTTTACTAATTTACGAATGAACGGATGGTTAAAAGGATGATTTCCAAATGGACAAGGAGTGGAGGGTTTTATGGTTTAATGGTGGGAATGTTTGGATAATGTTAAAGAGAATTGATAGGATTACTTCTTTATTCCTACTATATGGTGTTAACTGTGTGCAGAACTTCTTTATCCTCTATCCTAGTTGCTCTGTTCCCACACTTGTATTTTGACTTTCTTTATTACTTTATTCCCTAAAACAAAAGACAAACTTGTTTATGAATCATTTTCAACTGTGGGAATTAAACATTTCCACCCGTTTTCACGCATTGATTTTCTAAACAAGTAGGTATTATTTTAAGATAAATTCTGAGCTCATCCATTAGCGACTATATGTTTCCTCTCTCCATTGATCTATTATGATGTCTTTATAATAGATAATGTTTCCATATGTTTCTGGTTAACCAGACACACTACTCTAAAGAACAATTTAGAATGTATATAACTTCATTCTGACCTTTTATTGTAAACATACAACTTGTTAGGACAATATCTATAGCACTTTTTTCAACATAACGTTTCAAATGTATTTCCTTTTTCTCAGAGATTCATTTTTATTAAACTTATCTTATTATTTATTCTCATCATTTTAAAGGTTTCTCTGGAACATCCGACTTTATTGTCTCTATTTTGAACCTGTTTTCTTAAGAGTACGACTTTCATTCTTCAAATCTCCAAAGGAAATGGAGACACAATAAAAGAACCAAACTAATCCCAGTCCAACATCAGAGGACATATTCTGTTTACTGTTCCTCCTCTTCAGCACACTCCGCTATTTATAAAGAAATAGGACATTCTCACAACCACATTTGCATATTGCTGCTCTTTGATTGGCCCACTGAGAAAAATAGGGGGTGATGAAGAGTAGGAGGATGAAGAGGAAAAGCAGTTTTATTAACATCTGAGAAAACATCGGGTCAAAGATATCCTCACTTCAGTTCCTTTTATGAGTCAAGATGTAAAAACACTGGAGCCTACAATTCCCATAATGCAACCTGATAACCCCTTCATCGGTTATTCATACATTGTTACTCTAATGTATAACACACACTAATATAGGGACTTTACTCTTAATGTATTCAGCAGAATATGGAACGAACATCTGTCAGCAATTAACAGTGTGTGCATCTCGTTAAAGATGGCCGCCGGTCCCAGAGGAGGAAACAGGACGTGATGTCCTAATTATGCAGAGAGCTTCTCCCATAGCAACACCAAGCAGAAAAGCATTTCCTGAAACAAAAGCATGTAATTAAGGATATGTGAAGTCTTCTCATATGATTACCATGAACACATCAAAGCTCTCAAACACATGTATATATTGATCATATTTATCCTTTCATGTATTATGTAACTCACAATAGTGTATGATAATGAGATGGCTTGCGTGGCCCTTGTGCCAACAGTGTATGTAATGATTGTGATAAAAACACAATGAGAGTTGAAATGATTGGTTATTTAAACTTATCTAACGATAATGTTAATGACTTTCTGAAACGTGTAAAGTAATTAACTTTATGCTAAGGGTCAGATTTTCCTTTTTTTGTGTCATTAAATATGAGAATGTATGTATATTTTAGCATAGAGTAAAATAACAGAGTGTAGCACAGCATGATGCAATGCTGTGCTACACTCTCTGAGGGCCTAAGATATTCTACAAAATAATATTTAAAAACATTAAAAATATATATATATTTTACAAACACAAAGCAATATCCTTTTCAATTTCAAAGAACACAAATTGGGTTGTTTGCAGGTGTTGTTTTGTGTGGTAGAGGGTCGCTTTCATTGATGCGTTTTGCACCCCGGGCCGCTGAAGTATACACTGTGACGTAATAATTCTTTTTTTTTGGGGGGTGGGGGTCAGAGGGCCTAGGAATAAAAGTCACGGCTCGCGTGTAACGTCACACACACTGATCTGGTGTAACGCCACACACACTGATCTTGTGTCTGACCTCTCTCTTTCATTTGAGAATTAATTCTTCAGTCTTCACTTTACTAACCCAATCATCGCTCTCGTTCCAGCCTCGCTCTCCTTCCCGGCGCTAAATTACTGTGCGCCGGGGGAAGATGAAGAAAGAAAGAGTGTGTGTGTGTGTGTGTGTGTGTGTGTGTGTGTGTGTGTGTGTGTGTGTGTGTGTGTGTGTGTGTGTGGCGGCCTGTAATACATAACCAGGTAATCAGATCCCCCTGTGGAGCAGTGTGTGATTGTGATAGCCCGTTAGCCCCCAATTATCAAACCAATTTCCCATTGAACAGCGGCGACTCCTCTCAGCCATGATACTTAATTAAATCCTCACATTGCTCACACCTCCATCCTGATGGAGAGAGACAGACGCTCCGGGAGGAAATACTTCAACTGCTCCTTTTATACAAAGGTTATTTCTGTAAATTAGGTTAAGGATTGGAAATACAAATAACATAAAGGTCATGTTATTGGAATATTGAAACACTTTGGTAAAACTTCTTGTTCTGTCTTTTCAGGAATCAGTTTGCATTTTCAGTTTCATTAGTAAGTATTAAGTAGAACACATTTTAGTTTAGTGTTAACACTGTTAGTTAGATATACTATGAACTGACAAAACCCTGTTCAAGCCTCTTCAATGTAACACGGCAATACACTTGTAAAAAATAGTATTTATTAGCATTTATTCAATAAAGATGGAGGGTCACTTGTTCGTTCTGCACTGGAAAACAAATCTAAATGTCAACAGTGTTCATGCTACACTATGGAGACATTGAATTAATGGCCGTTTGAAGCATTCATTCTTTTTTTGGAAACAAAACTGCTAATTGATTGAATGATATATGAAATGATACATTGAGTGTGTGAATTATGCAGATGTTTCTTCTAACCCTAACTGTAATTCATTGAGAGGAAACACATCAGAATATTAGCTGATACTCACTTTTTAATAGAAGCACACACTGAAAACACTGAAATGTTGACTTTAATTAAATGTATTAACACATTTGACCTAACTGTATTAGGTTAGTTGAAAGCAATAATATTAAGTTGAACCTACTTTTTTTTAACCTAATACACTTATGTGAAATCTGAAGACATAATACATTTAATTAAAGTCAACGGTGCAGTTTTATCAATGTATTTGTGATTTATAAGTACTTATTTGTGTTTGTAAGGATCCCTAAAAAAGACTAAACCAGGTGAAGATAGAAACCAGTCAGAAAGTTCCCCGTTAAGGATCTGTTTGTATCAGAGGATTTATCTCCGGTATCAGTGAACACCTGCAGCCTCAGCGCTCTGATTAATGAACGGCCGTGCCGCAGATCCATCCGCCGCCACCGCTCAGCGCAGTTCATTTATCCCCAAAAGAGAGGCGGCCATCTTGTAAGCACTTCATTCATCAAACACGGCGTCCAGAAGGAGGGAAGCTGCCTCGCTCCCCGAGGACGAGAGGAGGGAACGTAAAGGACAAACAGATGGAGCAATAAAAACCGTATTACAGTCTCAACGCGGGAACCATTATTCCTCCTTTGAAGAACGGTCAGAACATCTTTAATTTTGTTCTCCTTTGTTCGTTTTTTAAGTTTTCATTTTCTTAGCTTTCCACTTTTTAATCAACTTTCTTTGCTTTTATGTTTGATGGTGCTCTTTGTTCCCGTCTTGCAGAGATTGGTCTACATTATTTTCTGCAATTCATTAATCAAAGAAAGAAAGGAAGTTCTCTCATCATTATGAAATTCAGAATTATAATGATCATCCAGCTGTTGTTGTTGTTGTTGTTGTTGTTGTTGTTGTGCATGTAGAGGGTCTGCAAAAGCTAACATCCCTTTTTCTCTCCAAAACGCCTCCATTGCACTCCCTTGTTTACTTCCAGAACCTAATGACATCACTCTGTAACACTCACGCTTCTATTGGCTAGCGCTCCAACACATTGTACGTGATAGGCTAAGGGGCGGGACATCTCTAAGCTGTTGACCAATCACAACAGAGGCTAACCAATCAGAGCAGACTGGGCTCTGGTTTCAGACAGAGGGTGAAAAGAGGTGCTGCAGCTTTTTGAACATTAAATGTCACAGTCGAGACACTACATACGATACGATAATACTTTAATGTTCAGATCAAGTCTGAAATTTGACTTGCATCACAGCAGCTCCATGTAACATCAACATGGACAAATATCAATACATGAAAAAAACATAAGATCCCAATCACTGAGAGAAACATGCGCAAAGACCCTTTTACCGTGCGAAATGATACTGGACCTGAAGATGAGCAGAATATGAGCCCTTTAAATAGTTTCCTCGCAGATCTCATTCATTTAGTTATAAAGAAGTCCTAAATAAAACAAATTGTCTACAAGGCATATTTCACATAACATTATTCGGTTAGTTGACAGCAATAATATTAACTTGAAATACAAAATATTAGGTTCAACTTGATATTATTGCTTTCAACTAACCTAATAGTTATTTTAAATGTGTTGAAAGACAACGTTTCGGTTTTCTTTAGTGCTCCCTACACGCATCACACCAGGTATCTTTGAGACGTCGGTGCACAGATGAGATCTGACTGCAAGCTGGAGCTCTTTCAGCAGCACAACAACAACAACAACAACAACAACAAGCAGCGACTCAGATACAAGCTGACAGAAATACCATTGTTTCTCGGAAAGGTCACAGAGAAAGAAACAGACCGGTCTGAATAATCTGCAAAGGTTTTTTTCTTTTTATTTGAAGGTCAGTTAGTGAAACAGACCTTTATGCATCACGGAGATTATATTCAGGCAGAACAAACGGATACACAAACCTACAAACAACTGACCTACAATGAGTTATTTTTAAAAGAATACAATATATGATTAGATTCAGCCCCTATTTTTGCTGATATAGGCTTAGTTTGTCGGGGGACATCTTACTTCTTCCTGCTCTCTGTCTATACCTGTGTACTCTCATGTTCCGATTAACCCAGCTTCCCCAAATGTCTTTCTTTTTGGTGTCTATATACGCCGGGATCCGGAGTCATGGATGATCCTGCGGTCCTGAGTCCTGCATCTTGAGTCGTGGCTGTGGTCCTGGATCATAGGTCCTGGATGGATATCCTCGTGGATTCATCTTCCTATTATACACACATGCATTTCCAAACATTTGGACTACCTATGTTGCAAATGTATTATCTTTTCAATTTACACACGGCATCTATTGCACGTCTGTCCGTCCTGGGAGAGGGATCCCTCCTCTGTTGCTCTCCCTGAGGTTTCTCCCATGTTCCCCTTTAAACTGTGGGTTTTCTCAGAGGGTCTGAGGACAGAGGGTCTAAGGAGAGAGGGTCTGAGGACAGAGGGTCTAAGGACAGAGGGTCTAAGGACAGAGGGTCTGAGGACAGAGGGTCTGAGGACAGAGGGTCTAAGGACAGAGGGTCTGAGGACAGAGGGTCTGAGGACAGAGGGTCTGAGGACAGAGGGTCTAAGGACAGAGGGTCTGAGGACAGAGGGTCTAAGGACAGAGGGTCTAAGGACAGAGGGTCTGAGGACAGAGGGTCTAAGGACAGAGGGTCTAAGGAGAGATGGTGTCATATTGTCATACTGATATTCTGTACACACTTTAAAGTCCACTGAGACAAATGTAACATTTGTGATATTGGGCTATATAAATAAACATTGATTGATTGATATATTAAAAAAGGAAAAGATGCAATTACAAAAAGACAGGAGGACAAAAGTACAAAAGAAGACGCAATGCATTAATGAGTGTGTTGAACAGTTACACCAAATGTATTTATAACATATACGTATTGAACTCGTTGCGTTTATTTGAGAGCTATTATGCTAAAATCAAAATACTTAAAAAACATATATTATAAAATATGAAGCAATACTATTGATTAAACAACTCAAAAGTATATAGAATAATTGCAACTATCTTCTGTTTAACTCCAACATTAAAGAAACGCTTATGATATGGGTAGTTAAGCTTTTATTAAAACATATATCTATACATTATATCTTGCTCATACTTGTGTACTTTAACTTCAGTATATAATACAGTATGTTAATCCATGGCATTGCTTTTACCTACATTCATATTGTGATTACTTCTTCTATAAGTGTGCATGCAATTATTATAATCCCTAACCATTTAAAAACAAAAATCTGTGCACGTGTCCCGCTTTGTACAGCTGCACAATAACTTCAATCTGAATAAATAAAGTTATTTATTTTCTTAACCCTCCTGTTGTGTTCGGGTCAAATCTGACCGATTTACTACTTTCATCAAACATAACTTTTTTGTTTTACATTTGAATGCATGAAGGCTTCATGATATCCTTCACTGTAGACATTTGAACATAGCAATTACTGATCACAATTTTCATTGCATTTTGGATGATTTAGTCAACTTTGTAACACCATGGTGTTCCCGGTCCCACACACACACACACACACACACACACACACACACACACACGCACACAACACACACAACACACACACACACACCACACACACACACACACACTCACACACACACACACACACACACCACACCCACACACACACACACAATCACACACACACACAACACACACATCACACACACACCACCACACACACACACACCACACACACACAACCACACAACACACACCACACACCACACACACACACACACCCACACACACACCCACACCCACACACACATATACACACACACACCACACACACACACCACCTACACACAACACCCACACAACACACACACACACACACTCACACTACACACACACACACACCCACACACACACACCACACACACCACCACACACACCACACTACAAACATCACAACACACCCACACCAAACACCACACACTCACACACACACACAACACACACACCCACTCACACCACAACACACACGACAACACAAACAAACACACACCACACACACACAACAGCACACAAACCCCCAAACACACACACAGACACACACCACACCACATACACACACACACACACACACATCCAACAACACACACACCCACACACACATACACACACCACACACACATCACACACACACACACACACACACATACACACCACAACACACACACACAGACACACACACCCCACACCACACACACACACATGCAACACACACCTCACACAACACACACACCCCACACACACACCACACACCACAACACACACTACAAACACACCACAACACACAACACACCACACACACACACACACACACAAACACACACCACCACACACACCACAACACACCCACAAACAACATACACATACACACAACCCCCACCCACACACCCACAGGCATAAAAACCCACAACCCAAATGACCCTCCCACACAGACCCAACACAGACACACACACAGACCAACACACACTCACACACACATCACCCCACACACACACACACCCACACTCCCACCACACAGCGACATACATACACCCACACCACACACACACACCATAACATACACACACATATCACACCACTCCCACACCCCACACTCACCCACACTCACACACACACACACACATACACCACACCTTACACCCACGCATTACCACACTCACACACAACCCAAACCATACACACACACACACACAGACACACTCACACAAACACACACACCCACCAATATACACACACACACATACACACACATACACACACTACACACACACACACATACACACACTCACACACACATGTTTATCTTGTTTTGGAGACATTTGAGTTTTTTTCTCTTTTTTGTCGTGGCTTTTTTTCTGTCTCTTGTGTTGAATGAAGTCTGCTTTATTATTTATTATTTGTCTAAACCCCCTCGTTGTTTTTCTCCCTTAGACATTAAAGGAACTTCAGAGTTTATGCGACCTGAGATTGCAACAGAGTTACAGAGAGACTAAAGTTTAAAAAAATAAAAAAGTGATTCTGCGGTAACAATGATTTGTCTTTGACACTCCGCTCCTCCGCTCCCTTCACTGGCTTCCGGTAACTGCTAGAATCCACTTCAAGACAATGGTACTTGCTTACCATGCTGCGAATGGATCTGGCCCTTCCTACATCCAGGACATGGTTAAACCGTACACCCCAGCGCGTGCACTACGCTCTGCATCAGCCAAACGACTCGCTGCGCCCTCGCTGCGAAGTTCCCATCAGCAAAAACACGTGGGTTTGCTATCCTGGCTCCAAGATGGTGGAATGAGCTCCCCATTAACATCAGGACGGCAGATAGCTTGCACATCTTCCGGCGCAGACTGAAACGCATCTCTTTCGACTCCACCTCGAGCGATAGAATTATTAACAAAGCACTTATATACATTACATTACATTGCATTTAGCTGACGCTTTTATCCAAAGCGACTTACAATAAGTACATTCGACCAGGAAGACACAACCTTGAAGAAAACAGAATCATATAAGTACATCAGGTTTCATAGAGCCAAACATTTCAAGTGCTACTCAACTGGCTTTAGATAAGCCAGTCCTTTATTAGTATAAAAGTGCTTCGTTAATAGTTCTAACGCTCGAAGTGGAGTCGAAAGAGATGAGTTTTCAATTTGCGCCGGAAGATGTGCAAGCTATCTGCCGTCCTGATGTCAATGGGGAGCTCATTCCACCATCCTGGAGCCAGGACAGCAAACCCACGTGTGGGTTAAAGGACTGACTTATCTATAGCCTTATCTATAGCCAGTTGAGTAGCACTTGAAATGTTTGGCTCTATGAAACCTGATGTACTTATATGATTCTGTTTTCTTCAAGGTTGTGTCTTCCTGGTCGAATGTACTTATTGTAAGTCGCATTGGATAAAAGCGTCAGCTAAATGCAATGTAATGTAATGTAACATTGATTAATAATAATAATATTTGTATAGCGCTTTTCCTGGTGCTCAAAGACACTTTAACAATTAAGGGTGAAGAGCAGGCATTCAAAGGGTCAACACACATTTTCTGTATAGTATCTCAACATTTAGCCAGTTTTTTAAAGGTCAAAATATTTAAATCTGAAGGTGAAAAGTACATTCATATTCTTGTAAAATCTGCATTCATTTATTATACTCCATATATCTGGGACAAACAACCAGAAAACTCACTTAATTTAAATTGAGACCCTTCTATTTGTTGCTTCCTTTTATTAAATAAAACAACTAATCACATCTTACAATCCTCTTTAACTTTTATTCTTGTAATTTGTATCTGTTTTATTCAATTTTAGCATTTATACATCTATTCTCTTGGCTTTTTAATGACTGCTTTTGAAATGTGGTTCGATGTATTTATTATAATGTGTCTTTAGCACGATGCCCTAATTTTTCATTTCGTTGAATCGTTTATTTGATCCGGGACAGTGAACATTAATGAACATTTAAACAAAATAATGCTTTCAGATGTAAATCAGCCGGATTTTAGCTTTGAGCTAATTTCCATCCGTAGTCCCGTCACATACAACATTTATGAACATAACATTTATATACATGGCAAATGCTATTAATGTATGAGCATAAATATATAGATAAACTTGCCTGGCCTTGCATTGCATTGAAAGACAATGAAACATTTACATGTTCTTGATCGGTAAGCTAGTTTATTATCTGATGTCTCCTTTAAAACAACAACCACCAGCAGCTCTTGGTAATTTAATGCATCGAAGACATCATTGATTTGATCAGGTTTGAGTTTTTCAGAGGGATTCAGGGTGTAAAGACAACAGGAAGCTGCTGATGAGTCTCTGAGCTCAGAAACAGGCAGCTGGAAATAACCCCGAGCAGCCGACTCACAGACCTCTGATCACTGACGGAGCAAACTCTCTCTTTACCACCAACAACACACACTTTTCCGGCTTCATCTCCAAAAACACAAACTTCAACACACACTTTTATCTCCTCAGCCCCAACAGCACAAACTTGGTGTCTTTACCTCAAACAACACAAACTTCAGCCCCAAACACACACACTTTTAACTCTTTAACCCCAACAACAACTTTAGCTCCAACAACAACTTTTGCTCCAACAACACAAACTTCAGCTCAAAAGACACCAGCTTTAACCTGTTAACCCCCGAGCCTGTTTTTCAGGTCTCAGGCTCGAAAAATACATTCCCAGAACAAATGACCATATCTTCCCTTCTAAAATGGGTAAATTAATAATCTTTTTTCTCAAAGCAAGGTTACACCTGTGAGTTGGATGTAGAAGTGTCAGAATCAATATAGATGTTTTTTATTTTAAAGTAAGTTCAGATTGAACATAGTAAAAAAATGTCAATTATAGTTTCCGTCCAAAAAAGAAAACCATGACTTATAGTGAAAACCACCCTTGAATGATGGGATGGTAGACTAAAGCTTTAGGAATCCAAAGTATAACATATAATAAATACCCTGTATCAAGATTGATGCAAAACAAGTGATATTTGACCTTTTTAGAGAGGTTTAGAAAAAAGAACCCACCTCTGGGGTCATTTGGGTGGATTTGACCTATCTCTGGCCCCCATCGGTCAATTTTGATGATTGACATCTCTTTTTAACCGATAGAGCCAATAGAATCGAGGGGAAGTTCCTAAATCCATCTAAACATTACCCATTGGTGAATGAGTGATGCACAGCCAGCATGCCCAAAACCGGAAGCTCTCATACACTCTCGTAGCTCTCATAGCAGCTATATATATATCTTATTGACATAAATGTTATGATGGATTATCAGTAATCATTTCAAAGTGACACAGAGACATTGGATTAACCTTCAGCGGCGTTTATATGCGTTGTAATGCCATTGAACACAACTTTTGATCAGGAAACAGCAAAGGTAAGATTTTATTTGCCGTTTTGGTCACGTAAAGTGAAGTTGTGTGTTGTCTTTGCTTGCCTTCGCTGCCCTGAGTTCTGGTTGCACAGTGATGATACATATACCATGGGAATCTGTGGAATCTCAGCTTTCATATCATATCTTGTTTGTGCAGATCCGATGAAGTATAACATATTTCTACTGTGAGTTATGTGCTAAGTGCGTTAGCGTTCAGACGCTTGGCGTTAGAGTTGTGTTTTGTTTCGGTAAAAATGGTTCATATCGTCAGTTAGCTGAGTTTATTCCCATTAAGTGGGAATGACACATTAATAGGTTGTGAAATGTTAAGAAGCCCTGAGACACAGTTTCGTGAAAAAAAAGCCAGCGGGCGGGGGCTATGGGGCTTAACAGGTTAACATCCATAACACAAATGTTTACATATTTACCTCCAACAACAAGAAGTTGAACCCCCAACAATACAAACTTCATCTCCAAAAACACACACTTTTACTTTCGTATTTTCGCTGAACTTGCGAAAACACACTTTGTTTGATTCTTGAGCATTTCTTAAAGTTGTAATTGTCCCGACGGAAAGCATTGCTGATGTGAGGAAAAACTAAGATCTGAAGGAGAAAGTATCTGCATTTGTATTGAACAGAAGCTTTATGGAGGGAAAGCAGCAGGAGAGTTTCTTCAACTCAGATAAACAACTGATAAGTCTCAGAAAATCTCCAGGAGAGGCTGTAAGATACCTGCAGAGCAGAAGCAGTCACTCCAGCAGCTCATCGCCTCCAGATGGCAGAAAGAGAAACAGAAAGGCAGCCGGTGATGAAATGATATGCAACACCGAGCTGTTCCCATCTGGGCTTTGACCTTTTGAACCCTGCGGTCCAGATGAAAAGATGTGGAGGGTTTACGAAGGGAGGATGCAGTTATCTGTGTTTGTTTCCTACATAAAGTGCAAGTTTAGCCACAAGCTGTGAACTTATACATCAGAGAAGATGCTTCATCTTGACTCTTTACAATCACTAAAAAAAACTTTATTAAATCCTTATTTCTCCCCAAACTGTGAAATAAGACAATGCAACGGAATGAGTTACAGACGTAGGGTGAACGCAGGTATATTCAACTGTTATGGGAATGATTAGTTTCATTACATAACAGGAAATATACAGCGAGACAAGAAAGACAGTTTGTAATGGAGGGACGCAAATGGAGAAGTTTGATGAATGACTCATGAACACATCAGATGTAACACCTGACTGCTTTCTGTTTCCTATGATTCCACCAATGGAAAACCATCCAACCATAAAAAAGAAGTTCAACACGTGAAACGACGGTGCTTTTGGTAGGAAACAATAAGTTAGATAACATGAAAGGTTAAATGCTGGTAAAACGTTGGACCGTGATAGGACTGATAGGTGATGTATCAGAAGGGATGGACAAACAAATGTTTAGTTGTTGTTAAATTAGCATGCTTTTTGTCTTACGGTCGACGCAGGTCGGTCTGGCGCGAGTCGTCCCGGCGATCTGTCCTTTCTTGCAGGCGCAGCGAGCCGTCTGCCGGGCGATGGTCCTCCTCGGCTGGCTGCTGTCTCGATCCAGAGTCACGATCTCACAAGTCCCTGCCAACAGCTGACCTGAGGGAAGAACCAAAGTACATCAAGTTAACAAATGGTTTGGTGGAATACTCAATTCTAATTGGTCAATTAGCTAATTCCGTGGTCTGTTTTATCCAGTAGCGAACCGTGTCTATCACAACTGCACCTTCTGTACACACCCTCCCCCTGATTCGAAAATGTGGTTGTTCTAGTCAGACGGACGTCACAGAGGCAGTCACTTTGCGTTGGACAGCCTTTTTTTATAATGTCCATCTTTTTACTGAATGGTCGTCTTGAAAAGGGCACTAACAACAATTCCGCAACAACATCATCTTCACCTGTTGCCATTTCGACGTAAATAAAACTTCAAATGAATTGCTACGTAGCACTTACGCTGGATCCTCTGTCTCGAGCCAGTGAACTACCGGGCCTTCTAGTACCCTGGAACCGAGGGAAACTCCGAAAGAATACGCCCATTGGCTACAAATCAATATATGATTGGTTGATCAAACTCAGGGGCGGCGCCAGGGGGGAGCACCCCCCAGGATTGCCAAAGCACCCCCAATAAATATGTTTTTTTTAAATTAAATTAGAAAAATTATTGATTACATCAATGCAAATGTGAAACAAACACATTTTTGACCAAAAACATAAAGCCAACACAGGTGATATGATTAGGCCAATGGCCAGCACCCATTAGATTTTTGACCTATCCATAGGCTAAATTACTTTGTGACACTTGAGTGACTTCCTGTTAGCTAGATCTGGTGCTAGCTAGCCAAGCTAACGGATATAAGGAGCTTTTTCAACAACAAGGTGGAGGGAGAACTCTCTCCTGTCAGACTGAGAGTCTCAGATAACCTCAGCTCAGGTGAAGTAAAAGACTCTCAGTGTTTAGATAGTTAACTTTAGTCTAGTTATCTCAGTGGGTCTCAAACGGTTTGTTTTAAAAGGGGAGTTGTAAAATATCTATAAAGAAATAGAAAATCTGTTTACAGTTCTGTTTCATATGGATGTTGAGAGATGTATCCATAGATCTCTTCATGCTGCTCTCAAAGTGCACCAGATTGATGCTTTTAACTTCAATATTAAAAAAAAAATCTTCCCGGGGAAGCATACCCCCGGACCCCACTAGAGGAGGTGAGGACCCCCCTAGAGGAGGTTAGGTCCACCCCCCCCCCCTTGTAAAAATAGAACTTTACCCCTGCTTACACCTATATGCCGTGAGCTGATTATCGAGCCTTCATTGTAACCGTCGCGGGTACACTTTGTGTGTGTGTGGGGAGTGTTGCAGTAGAAAATTCAACTGTAGCGCTGGTTCATTAATGGGAAACCCTTAATGTTTGAGCACCCTCTATGAAACATCAAGCTACCCCACAGCACCCCCTAGAGAAAATCTCTGGCGCCGCCACTGATCAAACTGTCAATCCAAACGTACGCTCTCATTCAGTGTAAGGGCCAGGGCATTATATCAAGGATATAGAATACCTTGGTTGAAGGATATTCTACCCAGAGACCCAGACAAATATCTGATATAGTGACAAAACCATTCCAATACGTAATACATGGACCGAGAAACACAAACAAATCAACGTAACACTGTAATATTACAGAAAACACAGATACGATACTCATTTATTCCATTTATTTAAAATTGTTATATAATTAATGTAGTTTTATCTCAGTGTTCCAGGCTATTCTCTGACGGTTCACCACTGGTTTTATCTGTATAGCAGAATGTTGCTAAGGACGCTCTGAATTCAGTACCATGTGCAGCTGAATCAATCCGCAGAAAGACATCCGGTCAATTTTTTTCAATTGAACATTTACCACAATGTAATACTTTCTGAATATTCATTTTTATATTTGTGGAGAACCACTATACTTTGGATTCATTATGGAGAACTGTCCCCAGTCAAAAAGCTGAAGAAGACAGACAGGAAGTCAATAATAACAGGAACACAGCATGGGCTCTGGCAGTGTTTAAAGACTGGTTAATGGAAAAGGAAATGTGAACAGACTTGGACATTCACAGAAAACCGCAATCAGAGTTGCTGTAATTTTAAGTTGAGTTAATAAAATATGTTTAAATAAATGTTTTGTGTGAAATTACTTAGTTATTTAGTAAGTTGCCTTGACATAAGCAGGATAATTTATTCAAAAGAAACCCCAACAGCGTAACACAGGACCCAGTATGTATTGATCTATTTTGCGGTGACGACCCAAAAACACAACAGGTAACAACAACAAGACCCTTTGTCCTTCGTTAAGCCAACTTCTGTAGATAAAAAAACATATTCGCTCGCAAAACATTTGGTTTGGTAATTTGCAATGTTTTCTTTGCATTTATTTTCTGGTCTCTTGCTTTGAACTTAACTGCCTCCGTGTCAGAGCTAACAAGTTGCTACAAGTGGTGATTCATTCTGACTAGATCAGAGAAAATAATACCATAAAGAGTTCTGCTTCCGGACTTTATTGTCAACTGAAGCGCTGACTCATCTTTCTGAGAACTTAGATTTCATTCCTGCCAAAATAAAAGAAAGAACATCTTCCCAGGTGTTTGAAAAGTATTGTTTTCATGCTGTTTTCCTGCATGAGGCAAAGTCTTCTATTTAGTTATTTGGCTCATTAGTGCCACAGCTGACAAACTGCAGCCGTTTGAAAGATTGACAGATTCAGAGGTTCAGGTAATTTCTTCTTCTACTACTTCTGAAAAGACAGAATTAGGTTTGGTTCACAGTGATGAATTTTCTTTCTGAGCTTGGGTACATTAATGAACAGATTCCAGTCTCAACCAGCTGAGACATGACCATTAAAGACTTCAACTCTCCTGTGATAAAAGTTTCAGAATGAAAGAGGAAGAAACCTCCAACACGCCTGGGTTCAGACTGACGGCTGCCGAGCGTCTGAACTCTCGGCTGATTGTTTCCTGTCAGTCAGTCTGTCAGTTAGTCTCACTCGCTCACTTTTACTGAAATTATACCACAGTTACCACGGAAACAGAATCCTTCCATCTGATTGGTTCGTAGGCTTATTGTAAATGTTATATATGTGGATACTTCAAACACATGCTGAAGTACACTGTACACAACAGTGGTAGTAAAGTAGTGTCTCTATAGAACTTCGCGAGCCCTGGATCTTGAGTCGTGGCTGTGGTCCTGGATCCTCGTGGATTCATCTTCCTATTATACACACATGCATTTCCAAACATTTGGACTACCTATGTTGCAAATGTATTATTTTTCAATTTACACACGGCATCTATTGCACGTCTGTCCGTCCTGGGAGAGGGATCCCTCCTCTGTTGCTCTCCCTGAGGTTTCTCCCATGTTCCCTTTAAACTGTGGGGTTTTCTTCGGAAGTGTTTCCTTGTACGATGTGAGGGTCTAAGGACAGAGGGTCTAAGGACAGAGGGTGTCATATTGTCATACTGATATTTTGTACAAACTGTAAAGTCCACTGAGACAAATGTAACATTTGTGATATTGGGCTATATAAATAAACATTGATTGATTGATTGAACTTGCTTCTGACCCACTCTTCTTCTTTTAATGGCAGATTTTAAATGCATTTATTAAAAACCTAATTTGTCCCCCGCAGAAAATATCTGTCGGGTTGTTTACTCTCTTGACAATTGTATTAAAATTGACTTCAACCACTGCTACCATTCTCAAGAACTGGACATCATTGACAGGGGATGTACAATAATCATTTTGTACCATGCAGGTACTCATAGTATACTGCATTGTGTCCATGTGAAAGCGTATATATTGAATAATGCAAATTGAGTCATGCAAACGACACAACCCGACTTTTTTAGCCTTTTCAAGTGGAAGTGGTTGGCCAACAGACCAACAGACTGCCACTAATTAAACCATGCTGCAAAGTTAGCTAAAATAAGAATGATTTTGGACTATGGCAATTAAAAAATATCACTCTATTTCAGACATTTTTATCAAAACATAACGTTAATTGATGGAAAGATGTTAGAATCCCTCTCTTTTTGGTTGTTGTGAAGAAATCCTAAGTTGATTAGTCATAGTTGTAATGCTTTTCTCCTATAGAAGGACACCAATGAGCACAACATATTTAAAGTGGTGCTTTCACATGATGATTTAACATTTGTTGTCAAATTCACATCAGTGTTAGTTGACTAAGATCATTATTTATGTTGTATTTACTTTACCCCTAACCATACTTTGAAGTCTGGCCGTATAAACGATAATCCAAATCTCTTCTCTTCTGGAGGGATGAACGTCGGGTGAATCAGAAGCTGAACTCGGTCGCAGTGACGGACGAGGCCCCCCCTGCATGCTGATGAACGTTCATCAATAGAGACATGCACCCCCCTTCCCCTCTTTCAAAAAGGACCAGGCCCTCAGTCAGGAAAGCTGGGTCTTTCCGTACACTTTTTTAATGTATTATTATAATATACAGTGTTAGAGTTCACTTTGCAGTATTCAATTTGACATTCAGTTTTATTTTAATTGTCTTTACATGTATATAGTTGACTTATTTCTGCATCTTGCGTGCACCATTGGCGTTGCACTATTTAATACAACTTTGTTTATGTCTTAAGTATCTGGCATGTTGCATTATGGAAGGATCTTAAAGTGTTTTTCTTGAATTTATAAGACAGAGGGCAGTTGAGTCAGAGGGTGAAAAATCATATATGAAAACTTTATTTTTCCTAAATCTCCTTAAGTTAAAGAGGACATATTCATATTAGTATGTAGTGTCTCTACTGTGACATGTCTCCATTCCTGAATGTTCAAAAAGGACCATTTCCATGCACACAAACCTTTGTAACACACGACTACAGGAATGTGAAAACTACAATCCTATTGGAACCGTTTCAAATCATCTGAATTATTCCTCCGCCACTGCTTTTCAAACAGTGTTCAGATCTCTGTGTGCAGTTCAGATAAAGCTCATAATGAATGCTGACAGTTTGCATTAGCACCACTTCTGCTTCCTGTCAGCTGTGCTCTCCTCCTGTGAGCCTCGAGGCTACATGGGCGCTAATGAACCTCAACTCTGCTAAAAGCTGATGATGGTTATCACCTCCTCCTCCTCCTCCTCTTCCTCTTCCTCCTCCTCCTCATCTCTGCATGAACACAGACACTTTTTGCTCTCAGCACTTTATGTATTTTTAATTTTTAAAGGGTCACAGTGAAAGGTGTTGGAGCTTAATATCTGACATAGGAGAGGAGACTGTAACCTTCATTCTCTGAGCATAATCATATCTGACACTGAGGTCAAAGGTCTGATTTTGAACGCCAACACACACACACACACACACACACACACACACACACACACACACACACACACAACCTCAGCAGGGAGGACAGGTTGAGACTATATGATGGATATCAGCTCTGTGGTTTAGGAGGTGCTAATTAATAAAAGTGGAGGCATTGTCTGGCACTTTAATGTATTGCATCATGTTACCTCTTTGTATTTTTTTGATATATTTATTAAATACAACACATTAAAATAAATAAAATCTAAATCAAAGATATTTTAAAAAAAATTATATATTTTTTTGAAAATAATAAAGAAATAAACAAAATAATCTCAGGGGAGTAAACTGTAAAATAACCCTGAACAAACGATACGTGGACTTGTGAGGTACGTGTAATAATTGCGACGCTAATGTCATATATCATGTTGAGTTGTGCTCTCATTGATCGCTGTGTTTCTGTATTCATGTCCAGTTTAACACCAGAGTGACATTTAAGCTAATGTGCCGCCAAATCCCTTAAAAAGTAAAGTGGTGTAATAAAAATAAATGTGATGTTTTGAGCAGTCGTGAATATTTTATGATCGCATTGAAGGTTGTGAGGGCATGAATGTGTCGTACCTTAAAAACACCTTCCTCCAAGATAAAATAATAACCTTGGAAAAGGCAAATACATCAAAACAATCATTTCAATTGATTTAAAAACAACGTTATTATGATTTGCACAATATTTACTCTCATGCACATCCATCGCTTTCTTCTTTTAACCCTTAGATGCCCTTAGAGTGCCTGGACCCACTCTCTTCCATGAGTGGGTCTAAAAGGACCCGTATTAGAATAATATGTGTTTTTATGCCATTTTTGTCATTTTGGTTAAGAAAAATCCCTTGAATAATATTTAGTATTATATTTTGGTTCACACTAGAAATATTTTATATTTAATTTTTCACAATTTCTAATTTTAGACATTTGTTTACATTTAGAAAAGAAACGTTTTGAACATATTGTCCCAAAGATCTCCGCTATTCTGAGACCCTCGCAGTATTCCAGTCCCTTTTCAAAACTCATCTCTTCTCCTCTTGTCTACTCATAGCCCCCCCCCCCACCCCCCATCAATCCATGCCGGTTGATCAAGGTTGATAGTCCTACAGTATACCCCCACCCAACCTTCCCTTATATTGTAAAGCGATTTTGAGTCCTTGAAAAGCCCTATACAAATATAATGTATAATGTATTATTATTATTATACTGACAGGTTTCAGATCTTGCTGTGTAAAATAATCTTCCTGAGAGGTGTCACTTGTGATGTCGTCTGTGTGTTCCACAGTGAATGTATTCCTGACAGCAACAGGTGATAAGAATCAAAGGTTCCCATAGGATCCCATAGGAAATGCATGCGGGTCATGGCGCAGTGGTTAGAGCGTTGGTCATCAGACGGTTTTGGCGCAGTGGTTAGAGCGTCAGTCATCAGACGGTTTTGGCGCAGTGGTTAGAGCGTTGGTCATCAGATCAAGGGGCGTTGGTGAACTCCAGTTCGAATCCCGCCTCGGCCGCCACTGCTGTGTCCTTGGGCAAGACACTTTACCAGCATTTGCTCCTGTGGGTAATGTCCGCAGTAATGACCATGTCTAATATGTGTAATGTGTACTTGTAAAGCGCTTTGAGCACCTGTAAAAGCGGTGTAATAAAAAATATAATGCATTATTATTATTAACTCAATTATTCAGAGGACTGTAACATGCAGCTGAAAGTAAAGAGAAAAATATACAACACTAAGTGGATTTAAAGATAAATAGCAAACATTTTCAGTAGAAATAAGATTATTCTTTCGAGTTACCCATGCAGGGATGTTTAGGTCTAATGTTCAAGATCTTGATATTAAAAAAAGTAAGAGTTTATTTGAAAAAATGTTTGTTTTCGTAAATCCTGTTTTGTTTCTTTGCCATCTAGCGAAAACATGTAAACACATATTTTTTGTAAAACTGTTTAAAAAAAAACTATTTTCAAATAATCTCCAGATACTTAAAAGCATCGAATCATGTTTCCCTCAAACAGCATAATATTAATAATAAATATCAATAAAATAAACGAGTTAATACATAAATAAATACATTTTTGAAAATCACAAAAACCCTTCAAAGGATCTTTTTCCTTCATAAATAAATAAATGTTTTGGGGAATAAGTACAACATTTTCCTCCATCTCGAAAATGCAATATAGTTTGCATTACTTGATATTGTTTTCGCAGCAGTAGTTTTGCTGTAATGACTTCCTGCCTGCGGAGATTCATCTCAAACTATTGTTGTTGTCCGACTGTGATTGGTCTCACAGATGAATCATAAGGTCTGCACACATCACCTTACAGCAGACAGGATCATTAAATCACCGCTCGTTGTTTTCTCTGCTCGGACTTCTGTCTTCTCAATCACAGCTGACATGTAATCTATTTCTGAACACGAGCGGGAGGAAGACATGCTGACATCGAGTTGATATGAGCTTTCATCTTTCTTAAATCCCCTGCAAATTGAAAATGAGAACAATAATCACAGCGCGGGAGTCACCGCGTCCTGAGAGGAGGCGGAGGAATAATGATGAGGCTGGGATTGGTTTGCACGGCTGTTTGCTGATCGGCTGATGACGGTTAATGAGGCTGTTTAGAAACCGCACAGCGAGTCAGAGAAAAGAAAATATAATGATTGCTCTTTTTATACTTACTTTAGGGTCGTAATAAGGACTGCTGCTGGTCTAGAAACAATAAGTATTATCTAAGGAGGCCTTATTCTGCTTTTGTCTTCCCTTCCCTGTAGTTCTAATAATAATAATAATAGATTTATTTTGTTAGCGCTTTTACAGGTGCTCAAAGACGCTTTACAGATATAGTGAAAAGAAAAGAAAAGAAAAGAATAACAAATAAATATATAGTTAAAGTTAAAGTCAAATAATACAAAAACAATCACACATTAAAAGCCAGATTGAAGAGGTGAGTTTTTTGAGGTAGTTCTATAGGTTTTAGTGCATGTAAATGGTCTGCAAAGGCTAAACTCCCTGTGTTCCCTCCCCCCTCTGCCTGAAACGCCTCCATTGGACTCTTGGTTTACTTCCACAACATAGTGACATCACTATGTAACATTAGCCCTCCTATAGAGTGCCACAGTGACGCATCCTAAAACCCGGAAGTAAGCTGCACATGGGTTCCTTCGACAAAAAAAAATGCAATCTCTCCATAGGATTTCGGAAAATAGCTTGAAATAAGGTCTGTGGTTGACACACATTTAAAGTGGACCTATCATGCTATATTTTAATAATATAATATAAGTTTTTTTTTCAAAATACCAAACAGATCATGCATTTTAGCTATGCCTCATTTCGCACTATTTGCTCTTTTTTAGCCCTGTTTTTGCAAGGGCTGATTCTGTGAGAAGTCTTCTTCGCTGCTTTTGTGGCAGACTACAGCGCCACCTACAGGCCTGGCATATGTACTACAGCGCTTTCGAGCAGCAATGGCCGTGGCTGTCTCCTCCTGATAGGTGAGAGTTGCCCATATAGGCGGAGCTCCTCGTTTCTGACGTCAGAGAATTTTCAAATCTGTATCAGATCCGTTTTTAGAGATTTGGGTTTGGAGGAAAAGAGAGAGGGTTGTGTTTTCTGACTCTTGGTGAGTTCCCTGACACACCGGGGACACATATTCATGTATAAAAGACGTGCAAAAGTGCATTTTGCATGATAGGTCCCCTTTAAGAGACGGATCACTTTTGTTCAGTCGGATAATATCCACATGTCTAACCTACTTTTATGATTTTCGAATCATAAATCTAATAGAGAGATTTATGATTCGAAAATGCGAAAATAGCGCTCCAACACATTGTACGTGATTGACTAAGGGGCGGGACATCTCTAGGCGGTTGACCAATCACAACAGTTCATTTCTGAACATTAAAGCATGGAGACATGACATTGAAGGTGTAGGAAAAAAAATCACTTTTTAAATGAAATGCTGCTGAATTATAATAAAGATAAAAGGAAACAACTCAAAAGTCCAATAAAAGAGGTTGATCCTACTCGTCCAATGTGGTAATACATTTGTTGTTAAAAAAAATTCGATGGTGTACATATATATTTTTGATTATTTATATTGTGCTGTTGATATAATATGGAAGTCTACTCTTTTTACTGCACTCTTGCTTCACTGTTGTAATGCCGTTCATGTGTCTGATCTGTTCCTGCCCTTTCTGAGGGTAACATTAGTTCAGTTCAGTGATAGCTGACTCCCTGCAGAGACTGAAGGCGTTCAGTTTCAGATTGTGTGTGATTTAAATGTGTCATCCTCACTGCTGAATCGCTCGCTGATGTTCCTCCTCCAGATGAATTTATTCAAATCCAATTACACCCTCTGCAGCTTCTTGCTCCGTTCATTTCTGTTTGTTTTTCCTTCTCAGTTACTCACTGTGTTCACAACTCCCGTGAATATATATGCTCGACTTAATGGAGCATTGAGAATTCATTTGGATTTGAAAGCCTCCTTAGGTAAGCTTTTCTCCACCGCAGGCACAACTGTGTATCTGCTGCATAATAGGCTGGATCTATCAGAGCTTTATGAGCAGGCAGAGAAAAAGAAAAGAGAGTGGAAACAGAGAGCGTCAGGGACATCCAGTCTGCAGTCACTGCTCATTAAAGCTTTGCTCACTGAGATGACCGATGAAGTGGAGGCACACTTCTAAACCAGATTCCTAACTGTATATCTAAGCACATTTGTTAACATGACGGGTTGTGTAACATTAAAATATATATGATGAACCGTTCATGTGATTCATCAAGAGAGGGACAAGTCGTTTACTGACCTGTTTTAAACCTGACCGACTTCAATCAAACTCTGCTCAGATGAGACTTCGACATTTCTCCTAACAGCTGCTGGATTTTATGATTGTCTTGGTTCTGCAGAGGACGATCTGATTATCTCAACATCTGCATGCGAGGGGAAGCAGAAGCAGCAGTCAAAAACTGCGGAGTTTCTGCTTATTTTTTCGTTGAAGAATAAATCTGCTCTAAAGAGGACATGTTCTGTTCATCTGTAGGTTCATATTAGAGTGTAGTGTCTCTACTTTAAAGAGTCCTCTCCTGCTGATGTTCAGGTGTATATCAGTATGTAGTGTCTCTACTTTAAAGAGTCCTCTCCTGCTGATGTTCAGGTGTATATCAGTATGTAGTGTCTCTACTTTAAAGAGTCCTCTCCTGCTGATGTTCAGGTGTATATCAAGTATGTAGTGTCTCTACTTTAAAGAGTCCTCTCCTGCTGATGTTCAGGTGTATATCAGTATGTAGTGTCTCTACTTTAAAGAGTCCTCTCCTGCTGATGTTCAGGTGTATATCAGTATGTAGTGTCTCTACTTTAAAGAGTCCTCTCCTGCTGATGTTCAGGTGTATATCAGTATGTAGTGTCTCTACTTTAAAGAGTTCTCTCCTGCTGATGTTTAGGTGTATATCAGTATGTAGTGTCTCTACTTTAAAGAGTCCTCTCCTGCTGATGTTCAGGTGTATATCAGTATGTAGTGTCTCTACTTTAAAGAGTCCTCTCCTGCTGATGTTCAGGTGTATATCAGTATGTAGTGTCTCTACTTTAAAGAGTCCTCTCCTGCTGATGTTCAGGTGTATATCAGTATGTAGTGTCTCTACTTTAAAGAGTCCTCTCCTGCTGATGTTCAGGTGTATATCAGTATGTAGTGTCTCTACTTTAAAGAGTCCTCTCCTGCTGATGTTCAGGTGTATATCAGTATGTAGTGTCTCTACTTTAAAGAGTCCTCTCCTGCTTGATGTTCAGGTGTATATCAGTATGTAGTGTCTCTACTTTAAAGAGTTATCTCCTGCTGATGTTCAGGTGTATATCAGTATGTAGTGTCTCTACTTAAAGAGTCCTCTCGTGCTGATGTTCAGGTGTATATCAGTATGTAGTGGTCTCTACTTAAAGAGTCCTCTCCTGCTGATGTTCAGGTGTATATCAGTATGTAGTGTCTCTACTTTAAAGAGTCCTCTCCTGCTGATTTCGTGGATGTCACCCGCCTGCTATTATCAGTATGTAGTGTCTCTACTTTAAAAGAGTCCTCTCCTGCTGATGTTCAGGTGTATATCAGTATGTAGTGTCTCTACTTAAAGAGTTCTCATCCTGCTGATGTTCAGGTGTATATCAGTATGTAGTGGCTCTACTTTAAAGAGTCCTCTCCTGCTGATGTTCAGGTGTATAATCAGTATGTAGTGTCTCTACTTTAAAGAGTCCTCTCCTGCTGATGTTCAGGTGTATATCAGTATGTAGTGTCTCTACTTTAAAGAGTCCTCTCCTGCTGATGTTCAGGTGTATATCAGTGTGTAGTGTTCTCTACTTTAAAGAGTCCTCTCCTGCTGATGTTCAGGTGTATATCAGTATGTAGTGTCTCTACTTTAAAGAGTCCTCTCCTGCTGATGTTCAGGTGTATATCAGTATGTAGTGTCTCTACTTTAACGAGTCCTCTCCTGCTGATGTTCAGGTGTATATCAGTATGTAGTGTATCTACTTTAAAGAGTCCTCTCCTGCTGATGTTCAGGTGTATATCAGTATGTAGTGTCTCTACTTTAAAGAGTCCTCTCCTGCTGATGTTCAGGTGTATATCAGTATGTAATGTCTCTACTTTAAAGAGTCCTCTCCTGCTGATGTTCAGGTGTATATCAGCATGTAGTGTCTCTACTTTAAAGAGTCCTCTCCTGCTGATGTTCAGGTGTATATCAGTATGTAGTGTCTCTACTTTAAAGAGTCCTCTCCTGCTGATGTTCAGGTGTATATCAGTATGTAATGTCTCTACTTTAAAGAGTCCTCTCCTGCTGATGTTCAGGTGTATATCAGTATGTAGTGTCTCTACTTTAAAGAGTCCTCTCCTGCTGATGTTCAGGTGTATATCAGTATGTAGTGTCTCTACTTTAAAGAGTCCTCTCCTGCTGATGTTCAGGTGTATATCAGTATGCAGTGTCTCTACTTTAAAGAGTCCTCTCCTGCTGATGTTCAGGTGTATATCAGTATGTAGTGTCTCTACTTTAAAGAGTCCTCTCCTGCTGATGTTCAGGTGTATATCAGTATGTAGTGTCTCTACTTTAAAGAGTCCTCTCCTGCTGATGTTCAGGTGTATATCAGTATGTAGTGTCTCTACATGTCTTCATGCTTTAATGTTCAAAAAGCTCTTTATTGTTCTCATACTGTCTGTGCTGCTGCACCTCTTTTCACCCTCTGTCTGAAACCAGAGCCCAGTCTGCTCTGATTGGTTAGCTGGCCGGCTTTGTTGTGATTGGGCAACCGCTTAGAGATGTCCCGCCCCTTAGCCTATCACGTACAATGTGTTGGAGCACTAGCCAATAGAAGCACAAGTTTAAACAACAATTGAGAAATGTGTGAAAACTCTGGAACAATAAATGTAGAAAGTCTGAAAACTGGTCCAAAAATGTTCAGATAGCTTTGTGAAAAAATGGGTGTGAAAACTGTTCGTAGAAAGAACAATGACTGAACATTTCTGAAAGTTTAGCCAAAAATGTCGAAAAAACAAACATATGATGATCTTAAAGAATAAGATGCATTGCTGTAGTATAAACTACCCAACAGTGGAG